>NW_024426609.1:0-146 GCF_017311325.1 Ursus maritimus
TGCCATCTTTGGAAAGTATCTATTCACATATTCCCCCCATTCCTTTATACAGTTTTTTTTGTTTGTTTTGATTTGTATGAGTGTTGTGTGTATTTTGGATATTAGCCTCTTCTCACACATATGATTCGCAGATATTTTTTTCTTAT
>NW_024426609.1:8980-9122 GCF_017311325.1 Ursus maritimus
CAGGCTGAGGTGAGGGTGTGGGGGGGGGTGAGCATGGGCTTCAAGGTTGGGTTTAGGGATCGCCGAAGTTCACCGGGGGCTCTGGGGGCCCTCCTGGTTCTCCCGCCCTGAATGCTCTACAGCCTCCCAAGGGGCACGGTTT
>NW_024426609.1:9128-10567 GCF_017311325.1 Ursus maritimus
AGTGTGGCTCAGGTGTCCCCAGTCCCTGGGGCTGCGGCACTGGGCCCCAGGGGAGGGGCTTTACCCAGCCGACCTAGGGTCAGGTCTAGGCCCCAGGAACCCGGCAGGCCTGATCTGCCGGCTCTGTGACGAGCTCCATGGCAAGCTGAAGGGAAGGCGTGGGGCGGGATGAGCGTGGGCCTCAGGGTTGGGGTGTAGGGGCTGCCGAGGATCGCTGGGGGCTCAGGGGGGCCCTACCAGTTCTCCTGCACGGGATGCTCTGCGGCGCCCCAAGGGGCATGGTTTCCTGAGGGGTGGCAGGCTGAGTCCCATGGTGGGGCTCAGGTGTACCCAATCCCCGGGGTTAGGGTACGGATTAGGGTATGGGTTAAGGTTAGGGTATGGGTTACGGTTAGGGTACGGGGGTGTTAGGTTTAGGGGAAGGAGAGGATACGGGTTAGGGTTGCGTTTAGGGGTTACAGGTTAGAGGTTATGAGTTAGGGTACAGATTAGGGTTTAGGGTACAGATTAGGGTTTAGGGTTTGGTTTTAGGGTTATGGTACAGGTTAGGTTACGGTTTAGGGTTAGGGTTAGGGTACGGGTTAGGGAATGGGTTAGGGATAGGGATAGGGTACAGTTTAGGGTTAGGGTATGGGTTAGGGTACGGGTTAGGGTACAGGTTAGGGTTAGGTATGTGTTAGGGTATGGGTTAGGTTCCGGGTTAGGGATAGGGTACGGGTTAGGGTATGGGTTAGTTTATGGGTTAAGGTTAAGTTAAGGGTACTGGTTAGGGTTAGGGTACGGGTTACGGTTTAGGGTACGGGTTAGGGTTAGGGTACGGGTAGGGTTAGGGTACGGGTTATGGTATGGGTTAGGGTACGGGTTAGGGTTAAGGTTAGGGTATGGGTTAGAGTACGGGTTAGAGTACGTGTTAGGGTTATGGTTAGGGTTAGGGTACAGGTTAGGGTTAGGGTTAGGGTATGGGTTAGAGTTAGGGTTAGAGTATGGGTTAGGGTACGGGTTAGGGTTATGTTTCGGGTTAGGTTACGGGTTAGGGGTAGGGTTAGCTGAAGGGGTAGGGTTGGGGTAGGGATAGGCGTATGGTAGGGGTCAGGGTAGGTTTAGGGTTTAGGGTTCGGGTTTGGGGTTTGGGTTAGTGGTTAAGGTTAGGGTTTAGTGTTTAGGGTTTCAGGATTAGGGTTAGGGGTTAGGGTTTAGGGTTTAGTGTTAATGTTAAGGTTTAGGGTTTAAGGATTAGGGTTAGGGTTAGGTTTAGGGTAGGGTTAGTGTTAGGGTGAGGGTTAGGGTTTAGGGTTAGGGTTAGGGGTTAAGGTTTAGGGTTTAAGGTTAGGGGTTAGGGTTTAGGGTTAGGGTTAGACCCCAGTACGCCAGCAGGACCGATGCGCCGGCTGTGCGGCGAGCGGAGGGTTGGGCCGAGGTGAGGGTGCTGGCGAGCGGGA
>NW_024426610.1:0-1266 GCF_017311325.1 Ursus maritimus
TAACACTAACCCTAGGACGGCCCCAGAGGGGCCCCTCCCAAAGGGCCTTGCACTGCAACACATGGCATTGGGTATCCCCAACCGCAGTGCCAGACTCACACTGCCACCCCGCCACCACGCGGGCCGCTAGGGGCGCCGCCGGTCATTCAGGGCAGGAGAACGGGCAGGGCCCTCCGAGTCTCTAGCGACATTCAAAGGCCCCATGGGCCAAAACGCTGGATACCACAATCCCGCTCGCTAGCGACCTCACCTCGGCCCCCTCCTCTGCTCGCCGCACAGCCGGCGCATCGGTCCTGCTGGCCTACTGGGGTCTAAACCTAACCCTAATCCTAACCCCTAACTTTAAACCCTAAACCTTAACCCCTAATCCTAACCCTAACCCTAACCTTAACCCTACCATAAACCTAACCCTAAACCCTAATCCTTAACCCTAAACCGTAACATTAACACTAAACCCCAAACCCTAACCCCTAACCCTAATCCCGAAACCCTAAACACTAAACCCTAACCTTAACCACTAACCCCAAACACCAAACCCTAACCCTAAACCCTAACCCTACCCCGACCCCAACCATACCCCTAACCCTACCCCTAACCCTACCCCTTCAGCTAGCCCTACCCCTAACCCGTAACCTATCCCTAAACCTAACCCTAACCCGTACCCTAACCTGTACTCTAACCCTAACTCTAACCCGTACCCTAACCCTAACCCTAACCTGTACCTTAACCCTAACCATAACCCTAACATGTACTCTAACCCATACCCTACCCCGTACCGTAACCCTAACCTTAAACTGTACCTTAACCCGTAACTTAAACCGTACCCTAAACCTAACCATAACCCTAACAAGTACCCTAACCCGTAATATAACCTTAACCCTAAACCCTAAACCCTGACCCTAACCCATACCATAACTCATACCATAACCCGTACCCTAACCCTACCTGTATCCTAACCCTAACCCGTACCCTAACCATAACCCTAAACCCTAAACTGTAACCCGTACCCTACCCCTAACCAGTACCCTTACCTTAACCTTAACCCATACCCTAACCCGTACACTAACCCGTACCCTATCCCTAACCCGGACCCTAACCCATACCCTAACCCATACCTAAACCTAACCTGTACCCTAACCCATATCCTAACCCTAAACCATACCCTATACCTATCCCTAACCCGATCCCTAACCCGTACCCTCACCCTAACCCTAAACCGTAACCTAACCTGTACCATAACCCTAAACTGTACCCTAACCCTAACCC
>NW_024426610.1:2036-3563 GCF_017311325.1 Ursus maritimus
CTGGCCTGCAGGTTTCCTGGGCCCCAACCCTAACCCTAGTTCATCTGTGGAGGGGCCCCTCCCCAGGAGCCTGGAGCCACAGCTGCGGGGATTCGTGACACCTGAGCCCCACAGCAGGACTCAGGCTGCCACCGTGCAGGAAACCGTGCACCTTGGGAGGCCATAGAGCATTCAGGGCGGGAGAACCAGGAGGAGCTTCCTGAACCACCAGCGAACTTCGGCGGCCTCACGCACCCCAACCCTGAGGCCCACGCTCACCCTCCCCACACCATCACCTCAGCTCGTGTAGCTCGCCATACAGCCAGCAGATTGGGCCTGCGGGGCCCCTGGGGCCTAACCCTGGCCCTAGGTCGGCTGTGAGTGTGGGGGCCTCCCCAGAAGGCTTACACTGCAGCCCCAGGGAACTGGGATACCTGTGCCCCCCCGCAGGACTCAGCTTGCCACCCGACAGGAAACCGTGCCCCTTGGGGCTCTACGGAGCCTACAGGGCACGAGAACTTGGGGAGGCCCACGGAGCCCATCCCCACTTTTGGCAACCCCCCGTGCACCAACCCTGAGGCCCATGCTCAACCTCCCCCATGGCCTCCTCTCAGCCCTCCACAGATCTCGCTGCACAGCCTGCAGATTGTCCCTGCCAGGCTTCTGGACCCTAACCCTTACCCTAGGTTGGCCACAGAAGGGTCCCTCCCCAGGGTCCTGGCACCCCACTGTAGGGGATTGGAGACACCCAAGCCCCACCGTAGGACTCAGCCTGCAGCCCACAGTAAACTGTACCATTTTGGGGCACAACACAACATTCAGGGGAAGAGAATTGGGGCACCCCTGAGAGCCCCTTCTGGTGTACCCCGACCTTTGTGGGCCCTTCTGGATGAAATTCCAAGGCTCACACTCACCTGCCCTTGTGCCCTCATCTCATTCGGCCTGGGAGTTCTCTGAGCACTGGGCAGTTCGGACCTGCTGTCTCTTGAGGTCAAACCTAACCCTGGGTTTTCTGCTGAGGGTCCCTCCCTGTTTGCCTGCCTAAAAGGCAGCAGGGATTGGGCTCACCTCTGCAGGACTAGAGGACTCAGCCTGCCCCACAGCAGGAAACTGTCCATTTGGGGCTGCAGCAAGGATTCATAGCAGGAAAATCGGAGGGCCACCCTCAGCCCATCCCAGGCAACACCCACTTTGAGAGATCTGCCCAGAACCAATTAGTAGCTTCACACTGACCTTTAAACTTGCCACCTCTGCAGGACTAGAGGACTCAGCCTGCCCCACAGCAGGAAACGCTCCATTGGGGGCTGCAGCAAGGATTCATAGCAGGAAAATCGGAGGGCCACCCTCAGCCCATCCCAGGCAACACCCACTTTGAGAGATCTGCCCAGAACCAATTAGTAGCTTCACACTGACCTTTAAACTTGCTCTCCACGGAGATCTTTTGAAATTCTCCACAATTCCAACCGATGGCATCATCCAGCTTCAGTGCCTTACCCAGCTTTAGGTCTTGAGATGGATTAAAATGGGAAGTCATTTCACTGATGACGA
>NW_024426610.1:4622-5707 GCF_017311325.1 Ursus maritimus
GTTTTTCTAGACTGTGTCCTGAGGCAAAGGAAATGAAAGCAAAGATAGACTATTGGGAATACAGCAAAATAAAAAGTTTCCACACGGCAGAAGAACAATGAAAATGTAAAAATAATAAGACAACCTACTCAAAGGGAGAAGATATTTGCAAAGATCATATGCAATAAAGGGATAGTGTCCAAAACATATACAACTGATACTACGCGACCCCCAAAAAACAAATAATCTAGTTAAAAAATAGGCAGAAGTCATGGACAGACATTTCTCCAAAGAAGAAATACAAATGGCCAACAGTCCCGTGAAAAGATGTTCACCATCACCCATCATCAGGAAAATGTAAATCCAAAGGACAATGAGGTAATACCTCAAACCAGTCAGAATGGCTAACATCAAAAGCACAACAAAGAGCGGGTTTTGGGAGGATGTGGATAAAGGGGAATTCTCGTGAACTGTAGGTGGGAATGCAAACTGTGGTGGCCACCATGGAAAACAGCATGAAGGTTCCTCAAAAAATTAAATATAGAACTACCCTACGATCCAACAATCACACTACTCATATTTACCCGAAGAATAGGAAAACAGTAACGTAAAAATGATACGTGCACCCCTATGTTTCTTGCACCATTATTTACAATATCACAATATGGAAGCAACCTAAGTGTCTGTAGAAAAATTGACAATTGAAATGATAGATGTGTGTATTCACACACACACACACACACACACAGATACACACACACACAATGGAGTATTACTCGGCTTGAAAAAGAATGAAACCTTGCCATTTGCAGCCACATGGATGGAGCTAGAGAGTATTATCCAAACTAAAATCAGTCAGTCAGAGAAAGACAAATCCCATACGATGTCACTCTAATAGGGAATTTAAGAAACAAACAAAAATAAATAAATAAAAGAGAAAAAGGAGACACACCAAAATACAAACTCTTAACAATAGAGAACAAACGGATGGTTACCAGAGAGGAGGTGGATAGAGGGATGAGTGAAATAGATGAAGGGGATTAATAGGGTGCTTTTCTTGATGAACACTGAGTAATATAGAGAATTACTGAATCACTCTATTGTAC
>NW_024426610.1:10051-10561 GCF_017311325.1 Ursus maritimus
CTGTCGAATAAATAAATAAATTCTTTTTAAAAAAAGGAGGGCACGTGTCATAATGAGCACTAGGTGTTATATGCAAACAATGAATCATGGAGCACTACATCAAAAACAAATGAAGTACTGTAGGGTGAATAGCAATTTTTAAAAAAAGAGAAAGATATGAAATCCATACAGGAAAACTGTCACAATTTGCAAATGAAATGAAATCCCGAAAGATTCCACCAAAAAAAAAAAAAACTGTTAGAATAAAAAAATTCAAGAAAGCTGCAGGATATAAAGTCAATATACAGAGACCTCTTGTCTTTATTTTTTTCAGATTTTATTTATTTATTTGACAGGAAGAGAAAAAGCACGAGCAGGGGGAGTGCCAGAAAGAGGGAAAAGCAGACCCTCGCTAAGTGGGCAGCCCAACACGGGGCTCAATCCCAGAACTCTGGGATCATGACCTGAGCTAAAGGTAGACACTTCACTGATGGAGCAACCCAGATGACCCAACTTCTTGCATTTCTGTAT
>NW_024426611.1:0-10558 GCF_017311325.1 Ursus maritimus
ACCCCTGACCCAATTGGGCAGATCTTCCTATAAGCATCAGTGAGACCAATTACACATTCATCAGGTGAGCACACACTTGTTGGTAAAAGAGTTCTTCTTTTTTAAAAAAATAAATAACTGTAGGCAGACTTAAGACTTTCCTAAGCAGCTATATTATACCAGTTAATAATAATTATGTAAGTCCTTCCCGTTTACTCTTGAGCTGTTAAATTTTGATCTGTTACTGTTTTGAACTTTAAATGTATGTGTTTATGTCCCTTGTGTATGCAAATTGGTATAGCTAGAGGGAATATTCTAGATTTTGTGTAGTTTTATATTTGGCCTGGCCCTAAATCTTAATTGGAAAACCTTATTGTATGTAGTAGGGTAAAAGGGACTGAGGCTTAAAGATGAGGAACAGTAACCCAAATGAAATCATAAATGTTCTGATATTCCCACTTGATCTTTGGCACTTGAAGGGACAAAGAGTGTGGCTCATTAGAAAGCATTCATTCCATTGCACAGGGTCCAGGAGAATTCAAGCAAATCAGGGATTTACCACAGGTTCAGGTCTCATTCATAAAAGACCACAGTGCAATGTGTGTCTGGAGAAGCTCTCCAGCTTGCCTCACTCTTGTTTCCAGCTCTCACCTTGGGTCATGGACCGCCAAACTGCACTTGGAAGGTAGCCACATTCAAGGCACTAGGGAGCAGTGGTCCTTTCACTTTCACTCATTTCGTTTTTGTTTTAATTTTTTACCTTCCTGTCTAGGATTTGTTTCTTATCTTGAGGTTCCTGAGACACTGGCCACTTGTTGGTCTCACTCAGCACCATTTTAGACTGGCTCTGGTGAGAAGTCAAGCTGGAGTTAAGAAGATGACTTTGAGGGGCGCCTGGGTGGCTTAGTTGTTAAGCATCTGCCTTCGGCTCAGGGCATGATCCAGGTGTTCTGGGATCGAACCCCACATCCGGGCTCCTCTGTTGGGAGCCTGCTTCTTCCTCTCTCACTCCCCATGCTTGTGTTCACTCGCTGGCTGTGTCTCTCTGTCAAATAAATAAATAAATAAAATCTTTAAAAAAAAAGAAGATGACTTTGCAAAGTACAAATGTAAACATATAAAACATAAACATAGGGGCACTGGGGTGGCTCAGTTGGTTAATCATTCGACTCTTGGTTTCTGCAAAGGTCATATCTCAGGATGGTGAGCCCTACAGCAGGCTCCCCACACAGTGGGGAGCCTGTTTGAAGGATTCTCTCCCTCTGCCCCTTCCCCACTCAATTTCTCTCTCCCTTTCCCTCTCTCTCTCAAATAAATAAATCTTTTTAAAAAAGTAAACATAAATTTCAACTCAGAAGTAGGCACTTTTTTATTTACGTTGTTAATGGTGGTCAAATTATACAGGGGACATATCCTAAGTGGGTTGTGATTTCCTCATTCATTTCTTCTCTTTCTCCTCAAAAACATAAACACTGTAGGACTTCCAAGAATAACTCACATACTGAGTCTGGAGAGTGAAGAATTTGGAGCTCCTGCTGAGGTGTCGCAACTGCTAGGACCATATAAGTGGCCCAAGGTCTAGATATGTCATTGCCTAGGGGCCAAGATGACTTGTCCAAAGAAGATATTTTGAAGTTACTGGAACTCATGGAGACTAACCTTCCATGCAATGAGAGCCACACATTCAGAACAACCCAGTCAGATGGACTGGGGAAAAGTAGCTTTTGAGGATTGTTCTGGAGAAATGCACAAGCTCGAACGGTTGGAGACTTCTTACCACATGAGAAAATTTCGCACTTTGACAGAATTAGTTCTGGAAGCTAAGGAACATGTTGAAAAGCCCTACAGAAGCAAAAGACACAAGAAACACCCAGACTTGCCCAAGAAGCTCCTGACTGCTTTCCTTTGCTTCTTCAAAGAGAACTGGTCCCTGTACTCCCAAAAATATCTCAAGCTGAGCAACCTTTAGCTGACCAACCTCTTGTCTGAGGAATACAAGGAGCTGCCAGAGCAGATAAAGCTCAAATATTTTCATGATTTTCAGAATGAGAAACAGGAGTTTGAGGAGAAACTGGCTCAGTTCAAGACAGAGAACTCTGATCTATTCCAGAGCTCCAAGAAATTAGATGTAACCAAGAGGACCCCAAAGAGGCCAAGAGAAGTTTCAGAATCATGGGCAGGAAGTGAAGTCTCCCCTGAAACCCATTTTTCCAAGAGGATGAAATTCCACAAAGAACTCAAGAAGCCCCCCATGAAGAGATATGAGAAATTCCACCAAGATTTTTGCTCAAATTGGGACCTGAAAGATGTGCCCCTGAGGGAGTGCATGGTGGGGATTGGCAGAGGCTGGCAGTGAGTCGCCCAGAACCAGAAGGAGCTTTATAAGTAGCAGGCTGAGGAGCTGCAGAAACAGTACAGGATGGATCTGGATCACTGGCTCAAGAGCCTGTCTTCTGAAGAATATGCTGCGTACGGAGAGGTCACACATACCAAGCATAAAAACAGGAGCATGAGGGGAAGCCCAGACCCTAAGATCAGACAGACAGAGCTGCAGTCCCTGTCACCAAGGAGTCTGCAGGAAGGGCTTGGACAGGAGTCCAGGCGGCAGACTCCAGAGACCAAATCGTCAGAGACTACTAGGGGGAAATTCACATGCCTCATGGGGATCAGGAGAAAATGAGGAAGGGGAGGAAGGGGAGAAAGGCAGTGACTCCTCAGACTCCAGCAGTGGGGATAAAGATGGAGATTGTGAGTCTGGGGACAGTGGATGCAGCTCTTCTTCCTCAGGCGACTCCTCTGACTCAGACTGCAACTGAGTTTTGTGGGACAGAGAACTTTTCAGCAGACATCCAGGGCATCCTTGTGAAGTGGAAGAGCTCTTCTCCCTATCCCTGTTCATTTCCCTCCTTTTTATGTACATTTAATTCTTAGATCTCTGTGAGTCTTACTCATATCAAGAGATTAAAAATAGTGAAGTCGAGACAGAAATATTGCTTAAAATAATTGTTTTTATTAAGGGAAGCATGTCACTGGCTGTGATGGATATGGACACTCTATTTCCAGATAATGGCAAGGAGTCTAAAACCCTTAATATGGTCAATGTTAGTGACATATTTTATTTTAGCCACTAATATAACTTCATGATTTTGCTGCTATAATTTCGGTTTTAAAACCTAGTTGAAGGGGCGCCTGGGTAGCACAGCTGTTAAGTGTCTGGCTTCTGCTCAGGGCATGATCCTGGTGTTCTGGGTTTGAGTCCCACATCAGGCTCCTACACTGGGAGCTTGCTTCTTCCTCTCCCACTCCCCTGCTGTGTTCCCTCTCTCACTGGCTGTCTCTCTGTCACATAAATAAATAAAATCCTTTTTTAAAAAAAAAAAAAGCTAGTTGAAGAAGTTTAAAAAGGTATTCTCTAAGAGTACTCATGAGTTTATCATTATAATGGTTTGATGATCAGTTTTCATTTTTCTAGTCTTTCTACTTTTGTGAATGGTTAATTTTTTTCTATGAATAAAATATTGAAAACACAAAAGAATGGTATTCATTTTTTAATTTTTGAAAAATTCATAGTTTTATTTGAGTGAGTGCCTCCATAGCATCAAGGGATTATGACTTGGGACACTGCTGCTCTAGGTGGTGTCTGCATTTATTCCTGGCAGAAGCCTCAACTCCTTCCTGCTGCTCCCAGTACAAGTGATTCTCAGCTTTAACTTCCAGGATAGATAGATGAAAGGACAGATAGATTGATAGATGAATTAGAGAGATAGAAAATAGATGATCCTTGATACATAGATAAATAATAGATGATAGATAAATAGATGATAGATAGATGAAAGATAGGTGATAGATTGATGATAGATGACAGATAGATATAGATAGATGATAGATAGATAGATAGATAGATAGATATGATAGAGATGCTAGGTGGCACAGTCGGTTAAGCATCATACTGTTGGTCTAGGCTTGGATTATGATCTCACAGGTAGTGAGATAGAGCCCAGAATAGCCTTCATGCTCAGTGGGGAGTCTGCTTGGGGATTCTCTCCCTCTGCCCCTCTTCCCACTCCTCTCCCTCTTTCTCTCTCTCAAATAAATAAATTTAAAAAAGATACATAGATACACAGAAAGACAGATGAATACGCTCTACTCTTCTATTGGCCTTTCCATGAATTCTTGTCCCAATACCACATTGGTTTCTTTATCTATTTTATCAGCATTTTTGGAAATCTATCTTTTATCTAAGGCTAGTGTTTTCTAATTATACTCTTTTTTCTCTGAATATTACTACCTATTTCCATATTGTAGTCTTATGAATATTAGTATCATAGAAGTAGTTATATCATTTTTATCTGAAAATAATTAAGGTTTGAATGTTTAGATGATTAGATATCTTAATTATTATTAAGTGATTTTCTAGGTAAATAATGTTTCAAAAATAATGGCAATATTTATAACTTTTATACCTTTGATTCCTTTCTCTTTCTAAATATGTTGGTTTAGAATATCCGGAACAATGTTAATTCATAGTAATATGCTTGTCTTACTTCTGTCTTTGAAGTTAGTAGGATTTGCAATGGCTTTAATTATGCTGATCAATATGCATTTGAAATAAATTTTACACTATTCAAAAAATAGCTACTTACTTATCATATTGTTATTTTTAACCCATCCTGTCTATTTTTTATTTAAAAAATCACTTCTCAGGGCACCTGGGTGGCTTAGGCAGTTGTCTATCTCAGCTCAGATTATGATCCCAGGATCCTGGGATCAAACCCCACCTCAGGCTTCCTGCTCAGTGGTAATTCTGCTTCTCCCTCTGCCCCTCCCTCCATCTAGTGCTCACCTTGCTGTCTCTCTCTCTCTCTCAAATAAATAAATAAAATCTTTTTAAAAAATCACTTCTCTCATGTATGAATGTTATGTTTCCTTAGCTATATTAATACTGGGAATTGGATTGTTGAATTACCTGATTTCAAGCCCACATCATATTCCAGAAAGAATTTCCCACTTACTAAGCTGTATTGAAAAGATGAGTAGAGTTTGGGCAAACTTTCCAGCCTTTTATATGCTGGAAATATAACAGATACACAAAACTTCTGGCTATTAACTTCACTAACTCTTTTTCATGATCTAGAATTGAATGCATTGTTGTTCCAGATAGTAAGACCTGAGTGAGGGCAGCAGGGTGAGGGAAACAGGACTCTTGCTAATTATTACATTAAAGCTGAAGGACTTCCCTGGGCTCTTCCTTAGAAAACTAAAAGATAACGTAGTTAAGAAGAAGGAACAGGAAGGAAAATCTCTCTCAGATCTTCCAGACACATAGACTGGACTAGATTAGCACTTAGGCTCTTGCATTCTACAGAAACTGAACAAAAATTGACTGGGAAATGTCAAGGAGTCCTCCATGTGCTGTCATGCGTGTGGTATCGGAAACACCAGAGGAAGGATAGGTATCTCTTCATGTCAAGGATGCTTGAACTGAGTCTCAGGAAGGTAGCAAGTCAGAGGGAGGAAAGGAGAATATAGAATTGGTTCCTACATTATCCGTTCATTGGGCATTCCTTTTCTTCAAGTACCATAAAGTCCTGTTTTCCTCCCAGTCCCCTTCACTGCTTTCTCTGCCTTGGGGATCTGCATATTCTCCTTGTAACCTATATACCTTTCCAGCTTAAACCCTTCCTTTTATCTGCCATTCTTACACTAAGTCCACATATGTCTGCAAAACTCCTATCACAAAGTAGTGATCTCATTGACATCTCCACTACAATTTTCCTCTGGAACACCATTCTTGAAGTGTCAAAACCAGAATTCACCCCAAATCCCAAACATGCTTCTTTCTTGAGCAATGATCCCACCAATTACCCAATTGCACAAACCTTCCCATTCTACACTCATTGGTGTTTCTCTGCCTCATCTGCACCAGCACAAAGAAAGGGATCTACCCTCTCAACACCCAATTGTAAATGAGAGCTCCAGAAGGCCTGTCAAGCTCTAGTGGAATTTTCCTAAATTATCTTGGCTAATTCAATTTTCTTCAGGCTTTAGCAGTTGTTACACACAGAATAAGGTATGAAGGACTCAGCTGTGGGAATGGGAATCACAGGACAGATCCAGCATCCGACCAGCAATGCGAAGTGCAAGGTTTGGGAATTGGGCAATGACTCAAGTAAGGCAGCCACTGGAGTAGTGTTGGGGGGGGAAGGCCAAAAGATTTGATCTTGACTACTCATTACTGGTGAAAAAAACCCATGGAAGTAAAGGGGTGTCTGGGATAGATTTTACTCTGTAGGGGGAGAAGGATGCTGTGCAGAGGATGGAGCCCTCCCCTATAACTCTAGTGCTAATGTGGTGGGGAACTTGGGTCCTTGGGACAATTCCACTGTGAGTGGAGAAATCCTGACATCCAAAGATCTTCAGGGACACGTGGGGTTCAAACTTCTTCAGAGCAGAGGCTATTTCCCTTGTTCTTCCAGAGTTCTAGGATTAAAGACAATTCTACATTTCCTCTGCACACTACCCTTTGTATATGAAAGAGGCAGCAGGTGAGAGAAAATGATTGATCTGAAAAGGATTGTGCAATTTTTGAAAAAGTGATTTGAACCACCAGCAAGACCTACAGAGGAAGCTAGGCCCTGCTCTGGAAGGAAGGGTCCCACTGTCTCCGAGGCTATGGCATCCCAATTCATCCCTAAGCTCCAGGAGAGCAGTGGAGGTCATGGCCATGCCTGTCTCCAGGGTGAGAGAAAAGCCTAGAAGGTCAGGGTCCCACTCTCAGATTCTCTGAGTTTCAAGCTTGGCTGGAAGTCCACCAGGCAACTGCTGTGCACACCCTCTCTGGACTGGAAAGTGGGGTTGGTGGCTACTGCGTTCACCATCAGAGAGTAACCAGCCCCAATGATCCTTCCCCCAAAGACTCTTTGCACCAAACTGTCCCACACTCTCTTGGCCTAGTGACTTGTCCTGCTTGGGCCATGAACCTGCAGAGATGGAGGAAGGGTGTATTGGCTGGGCGGTTTTCCCGGAAAATAAAAAACGAAAAAGGGAAGAGAGGGCCTCAGGGAAAGACCCAGGTTTGTGAGACGACAGAAGGGAGAAAATAAAGGCCCACAAAAGGAGCCCGAGAGCGAACAGGGCTTGGCTGGACTGACGCAAAGAGGGGTCACCAGCGCTTCCAACCTTGGTGACCCTCCGGGCTCTGTGCACGTGCCTTAGAGGGAAATAGGGTTCGCTCAGCCTGCCACCCAGGTAGGAGCCTTTCTCTGGATGCTGAAGTCAGTGATGACATGGAAAAGGTGGGGCGTTGATGGTGATTGCTTTCAGGGTTTAAAGCAAAACCTGGGTTGTAGCTAAAGACCTCAGCCAAACCCGGAAGATCGCAGGAGGAATGCAGAGTGGGGGTGTCCCCGAAACAAAACCAAAACCTACTTCCTCCAATCCATGAGCATGGAATATTTTCCCATCTTTTTGTGTCTTCTTCAATGTCTTTCAAGAGTGATTTGTAGTTTCTGGAATATAGATGATTTACGTCTCTGGTTAAGTTAATTCTGAGATAATGTATGATTTTTGGTGCTATTGTAAATGGAATGGATTCCCTAATTTCTCTTTCTTCAGTCTCATTGTTCGTGTATAGAAATGCAAACGATTTCTGAGCATTGATTTTGTATCCCACCACATTACTGAATTGCTCTATAACTCCTAGTAGTTTGGGGGTGGATTATTTTGGGGTTTCCATATAGATTATCATGTCATCTCTGAAGAGAGACACTGTGACTTCTTCTTTGCCAATTTGGGTACCTTTTATCTCTTCTTGTTGTCTGATTGCTGTTGCAAGGACTTCTAGTGCTACGTTGAATAATAATGGCAAGAGTGGGCATCCTTGTCATGTTCCTGATCTTAAAGGAAAGGCTTACAGCTTTTCCCCTTTGAGAATGATATTTGTTGTAGGCTTTCCATAGATGGTTTTTATGAGATAGAGGAATGTACACTCTATCCCTACACTCTGCAGTGTTTTAATCAGGGAAAGGATGCTGTATTTTGTCGAATGCTTTTTCTGCATCTATTGAGAGGATAAAATGGTTCTTGACTTTTTTCTTGTTGATATAATCTATCACACTGATAGATTTGTGAATGTTGAACCACCCTTGTATCCTAGGGATGAAGAAACAACAAATGTTTGAGAGGATGTGGAGAAAGGGGATCCCTCCTACATTGTTGGTGGGAATGCAAGTTGGTACAGCCACTCTGGAAAACAGTGTGGAGTTCCCTTAAAAAGTTAAAAATTGAGCTACACTATGATCCAGCAATTGCACTACTAGGTATTTACCCCAAAGATACAGACGTAGTGAAGAGAAGGGCCACATGCACCCCAATGTTCATAGCAGCACTGTCCACAATAGCTAAATCATGGAAGGAGCTGAGATGCCTTTCAACAGATGACTGGATTAAAAAGATGTTGTCCATATATACAATGGAATATTACTCAGCCATCAAAAAGAATGATTTCTCAACATTTGCTGCAACATGGATGGCACTGGAGGAGATAATGCTAAGGGAAATAAGTCAAGCAGAGAAAGACAATTATCATATGGTTTCACTCATTTATGGAACATAAGAAGTAGGAAGATTGGTAGGAGAAGAAAGGGAAGAAGAAGGGGGGATGAACCATGAGAGACTATGGACACTTTAAACAGAGGGGGAATGAACCATTAGAGACTATGGACTCTAGGAATCAAACAGGGCTTCAGAGGGGAGGAGGGTGGGGGAATGGGATACGCTGGTCATGGGTAGTAAGGAGGGCATGTATTGCATGGTGCATTGGGTGTTCTACACAAGTAATGAATCATGGAACTGTAAAAAAAATAAAATAAAAATATACATATATAAAAAATCTAAGTCATCAAAGTTTTTAACTACATGTCTATGTCAGGAATTCTTATTCATGAGAAAATAATTAATTGGAAAATATTGTGGCCTGATTTCTCTCCTATATAGAGCAAGACATATAACTCTAGAACAACTTCCCATAAATTACCTCATGGGAACGGACATGACAAAGAAAGAGTGGCAAGTTCTGCCCAAATGACAGAGCCTAGAAATGGGCTACAGGACAGTCTCTTTTTAGTCCTTCTTTTCTTAGAATTTGAACATATGTCTACATTAGATTTTTTTAATAAAGAAAGAAATATCCTCTCTAGAATATGCAAAGTGAAATAAATTAGTTATTTCTGGCTGTCTTACTATAAACAATTCAGGTCTCCCTATTCATGAGTTCATGGTACTCTGTGCTTTTTGTAAACTGTTTAGATTTATTATTTGTATTACTATCTTTTTATCTGTTTTATTTAATCAAACACATAGTTTTCATGGTATTTATTGTGTTGCCTTTTACAATACCGAGCTTTTCTGCTTTTGCCAAACAGAAATAAGAATTTTCTTTAAAAAAACACATGACTCTGGAGGTGCCTGCCTGGCCCTGTCAAGGTCACAGTTTAGGGACCAACATTTTGAGTCCAAGGGAATTAGGCAAGATCCCTGGGTCTGGCGTTCTGGCAGCCAGAGTTCCAGGGCTGGAAGGCAGCCCATATTCTGGGTTTAGGTTTCCACAGTGGAATAGCCTTCCTCCAAGGAGATAGGATTTCCCAGAGAAATGCTTGTGTGTTCATGGGGATATGGTGGAGTGGGACCGGGAGTTTGCACAGGGCTATCACCAGTAGGGTGGGCTTAAGACATTGACCCCTTCAGTGTGCGGCCCCCGGGGAGGGAAGCTTGGGCCTGGCAGGGCCCCGGATCACAGGCTTTCAGAAAACTCAGATTGGTGTCACTGGGAATTGGAAGGGCATTGATGGGGGATGGAGGCCCAGTAATTTTCTTCGATGTTAAATGAACTGCTCTCAAGACCATCAGATCTTTTGTCCCGAAGTGCCTGATAGTGCCAAGGAGTGACCTTCTCTTAGGACATTGGAAGAGGATTGAAGTGTTTGGAGTGTCAGAACAGAGGCCAGTCTGACCCCACCCTTGGCAGCAAGAGGTGAGACTGAATCCTGGGATCCAGGGACCAGGAAACCTGAGGGACCATTAAACTGAGAGGGATTAGGAGAACATTTATGGCAATGAAACAGAAGATTGCGGAGGAATAGGGGTCCCCTGTTTCAGCTGGTCCCTGAGTCAAGCTGGATAGGTACCAGACCATCCTGAACACCCACAAAATCAGCCTGAGACACAGGAAAATACATCTGGATCTCTACAAATGAATATCTCCAGGACAGAGTACTGAGGTATGAAGTGGGGAGCCGAGAATCCGCTCACTGATATTGGAAATTAAATGGAAGGGGGAGTGAGACTCCACACCGGGGAGCCAGGAAGCAGTAGCCAAGTTCACGGGGGAGTGGGCTGACTCACGGACCAACACCCGCAAGAGAGCAGATTGAGACCATGAGCCTGGGAACGCACGTAACCAGTCTGAAAACCTGAGCTCCGGAGTGTGCGCAAATCACAATGAAATGGAGCTCTGGAGCATGCAGGGGTGGCTGACGGCACATTCCTTGCACTTTAATTCACAGTCTGAAACATGATTCCA
>NW_024426612.1:0-1243 GCF_017311325.1 Ursus maritimus
GGTTAGGGTATGGGTTAGGTTCCGGGTTAGGGAATGGGTACAGGAGGGTCCGGGTTAGGGTATGGGGTTAGGGTATGGGTTAAGGTTAAGGTAAGGGTACTGGTTAGGGTTAGGGTACGGGTTACGGTTTAGGGTTTAGGGTTACGGTTAGGGTACGGGTTAGGGTTAGTGTACGGTTAGGGTTAGGGTACGGGTTATGGTACGAGTTAGGGTTAGGGTTAGGGTTAAGGTTAGGGTACTGGTTAGAGTACGTGTTAGGGTTACGGTTAGGGTTAGGGTACAGGTTAGGGTTAGGGTACGGGTTAGGTTCCGGGTTAGGGAATGGGTACGGGAGGGTACGGGTTAGGGTATTGGTTAGGGTATGGGTTAAGGTTAAGGCAAGGGTACTGGTTAGGGTTATGGTACGGGTTACGGTTTAGGGTTTAGGGTAAAAAAAAAGGTACGGGTTAGGGTTAGGGTACGGGTTAGGGTTAGAGTACGGGGTAGGGTACGGGTTAGGGTTATGTTTAGGGTTAGGTTACGGGTTAGGGGTAGGGTTAGCTGAAGGGGTAGGGTTGGGATAGGGATAGGCGTATGGTAGGGGTCGGGGTAGGTTTAGGGTTTAGGATTAGGGTTTGGGGTTTGGGGTTAGTGGTTAAGGTTAGGGTTTAGTGTATAGGGTTTCGGGATTAGGGTTAGGGGTTAGGGTTTGGGGTTTAGTGTTAATGTTAGGGTTTAGGGTTTAAGGATTAGGGTTAGGGTTAGGTTTAGGGTAGGGTTAGTGTAAGGTTGAGGGTTAGGGTTTAGGGTTAGGGTTAAGGGTTAAGGTTTAGGGTTTAAGGTTAGGGGTTAGGGTTTAGTTTTAGGGTTAGACCCCAGTACGCCAGCAGGACCAATGCGCTAGCTGTGCGGTGAGCGGAGGGTTGGGCCGAGGTGAGGGTGCTGGCGAGCGGGAGTATGGTATCCAGCGTTTTGGTGCAGGGGGCCTTTGAACATCACTAGAGGCTCGGAGGGCCCTGCCCGTTCTCCCGCCCTGAATGACTGGCGGCGCCCCAGGTGCCCACGTGGTGGCGGGTGGTAGTGTGAGTCTGGCGCTGCATTTTGGGGGTCCCCAATGTCATGCATTGCAGCGCAAGGCCCCTTGGGAGAGGCCCCTCTGGGGCCGTCCTAGGGTTAGTGTTAGCACCCAGGAGTCCAGCAGGCATGATCCGACAGCTGTGCGGTAGTGGAGGGCTGGGCCTAGGTGAAGGCGCCGGCGAGCTGG
>NW_024426612.1:9955-10550 GCF_017311325.1 Ursus maritimus
AGGCCCGATCCGCCAGCTCTGAAGCGAGTGGAGGGGTGGGCCGAGGTTAGGGTGCTGGTGAGTAGGAGCATGGGAGCCAGAGTTTTTGCGCGGGGGGCCTTCGAAGGTCGCAGGGGGATTGGAGGGCCCTGCCCGTTCTCCCTTCCTGAATGACTGGCAACGCCCCTAGCGCCCTGGGTGCTTGCGGGGTGGCAGAGTGAATCCAGCACTGGGGCACGGGGGTCCCAAATCCCCGGCATTGCGGTGCCAGGCTCCTTGCGAGGGGCCCCTCAGGGCCGACCTACGGTAAGTGTTAGCCCCCAGGAGTCCAGCAGGCCCATTCCACCAGCTCTGTGGCAGGCGGAGGGGCAGGCCGAGGTGAGGGAGCTGGCGAGAGGGAGTGTGGGCCCAAGCGTTTTGGCACAGGGGGCCTTCGAAAGTCGCTGGGGACTTGGAGGGCACTGCCTGTTCTCTTGCCCTGAAAGACTGACGGCGCCCATAGCAGCCCGGGTTGTTGCGGGGCAGCAGGGTGAATCTGGGGCTGGGCTCAGAGGTCCCCAATCCCCGGTGTGGCATCAGGCCCCTTGGGAGGGGCCCCTCGGGGGCCGACCTAGGG
>NW_024426613.1:0-10547 GCF_017311325.1 Ursus maritimus
CTATAATATAAAACAGAAATGAAAGGAAAATTTTATTTACCGTACTTTTGTTTTGGTCACTCTCGTTTTGTTTTCATTCCTTTGACTCGAGTTAAATACTTTCCTCCCATCTATTATTTCCTCCTTAATTTCCTTTCAGATTTTTTTTTTAATTTCAGTCTCAACATTTTGCTTTACTGCCTCAGGGTTTGGGATGAAAGTAGTTGCCAGAGATCTAGCTTTGATTCTTTTAAATGTTTAACACCTCCACCGGACTTTTGTTCGGCCTCTCATTCTTCATCCTCTGTCTTGTTTTTTAACCCCCCAAAGTCTTTGGTACTGTTTGAAGTGCCTAATGCTGAGAAAAGGTTTACACATTTACAGCACACATCCCTGCTTGTCCATTTACAACAACACCCATCACTGCACATGCTGTGACCCAGGCTCTCAGGTTTGAAACTTCACACAGGAGACATAATATGGGGAATTCCATCACCTTCCTCACCCTTGGTGTATCTTAAAAGAAATTCTGCGTGCACTGAGAATGTGATCTGTTAAAAATCTCTCTGCCACCAAGAAGGCACTGGCTTCCCCTATAGCATCTAGAGCCACTGGCCCTGTTGCAGCCCTGAAGAGATATGAATTTAGGGCACCCTGAATAGCTACTGGAGGGAGTCAGGGGCTCTCTCCACTTTAAGCCAACAGGTTTCAAAATCTTATATCAACAGGCAAAGCTAATAGGTTTTATTTTGCCTATTAGTTAATTTCAGCTTGATCCAAGTCAGAAATATTTTGAAGAAAGGGCTTATTTATTTAGAATTGTGGCTTTATACCAATCGCATAAAGACATAATCATTTTTATTCTGGAAAGGTTTTTTCCCCCCAAAATTATGACTTATTCTCGGACATTAAACTGCATTCAGGAAATGGCCACTTTTTTTTTTTAATCAAAGGTCATGAAACATCCCTTAAAGGCTGGCATATCTAAAATGTAAAGGGTAAAAATCAATTTTTAAGTTTCCTCAACACTCCCATTGATTGTTTCCCCCAATAAGAAGCACGTGACATCTAAGAGCATGCATAGGAATCTGTAATTCCCAATCAATATTATGAACTTTAAGCTGAGGTCTAGTGTACATATATTATTCAAAAGTATCCTGAGTCTGAAACTCGTAAGTAGAATGTGGTTCATATAGTAGTTAAATGGGATCCAAGATTTATTTTATTTTATTTTTTTATTTTTTTACTTTTATGGGATAATCCCTTTCCCCCTTAACTTGCTAAAGTCATACAGCAAATAGAAAATGAGGTTGTTCAGCAATGATAGATCATTTCAGCATGAGCCTAAAATAGGTTTCCCCATAATGATTACTACCAAACATCCATATAGCCTACACTTCTCCACATAACCATTTTATATAACGGGAGGATGATTACTCACAAACATTTGGTCACACAGTGAAGCTGAAAGGCAAATGTCAAATGTAAGGCCCACAAAATTAAAACAGAAAAATAGAGGGAAGAACAGGAAGGTGCAATATTTGACCTTATAACCAGCTTGGTCATTTCATGTCTGGTCTCTGGCTTTTTATCAAGAAGTCTTCTGTTCAGGGAGAGAGCTGCCATTTTCGTAGAGTTGCAGACTACTGCTCTCATTCTATCTACGAAGTCCTTTATGAAACACATGCCTGGAATGCGGAAAATCGCTCTCCCGGCTAATCTCCCAGGATTCTGGTCGTTCTACTTCAAATCTATTTTGGGTACATTCACATCAACATTCCTTAAACATCCTTTGACCCTGTCACACCCTTACAACGTCCAGAATAGGTCCAGCCATCCCCACTTGCCGGATCAAGGTTCACCACAAACTGCCTTTTCGCCTCAAAACTTATCTGTGACTTGTTTCCACAAACTCTCTGCTTGGGGCTCATCTCTCCTGTATTATATGGTATCCCAAAGGTGTTACTTCCTTTGCTCATTTGCTCTTTCCATCAGTCCAATACTGTCCTTCAAGGGATGCATTCTTCTCGCCCGTGCCTACCCTTCTTCCTCGATGGTTCCCACTCCGGAATGTACTGACTACAGCACTGCTTTGGTTTTATACAACCTTCAATCTTACTATCCACGCAACTCCTTCTTTATTATATGGAAGGCAGGACTCCTCTTACATTCATACCTCAGATCTCAGGTTACTAACATCCTATTCTTACTACCTCGTGTGCATGTAGCAGTCTCCTTCTTTGATTAAGCCCCTTGAAGAGGGGACTCACTCTTTCACCTTCCCACAGTACCTTCCAGATGTCTCAGGTATTTACATCACTATTTGGCAGAACATACATAAGTAATTGAATACTAGAATATGTCAGAAAAGGGGGAGGAGAGGTTAAATCCAATGTGGACCTACTAGGTATGAAATCATGAGAATGACACTTGAAGCAAGACTTGAAGTGGTGAATAGAAGAAAATAGTGAAACTCCAGTCTGAGGAAGAGCATGAATAAAGGTGTGGAGCAGAAGGGCCTGGCGTTGGAGACAATCTGAATGAGGCCCAAGTAGAGGGTGAACTGAGAAATGAAGCAAAAATGTTGGAAAAGCATAATGGGGCCACGTAGCTTAGAACCACCTAAGTGTTTTGAGGACCGGCCAAAATGTGAATTGGTTGGCTGAGGAAGAATATGATAATGGGGGGGTGGGGGATTAGGAATTTCAATAAGCGGGGCGGGGGTAGGGAGAACAGGGAGTTTTTGCTTTTGGATTTTTTTTTTTGGTGAATAGTACAGAACAGCATACCAAAGGATGACTAAGGGATTGTATGTGTCATATTAACAGGAGAGGGTAAGTGTGTGTGTGTGTGTGTGTGTTTGGTTAGAGAGAGAGAGAGAGAGAGAGAGAGAGATGTGCAAAACTATAGAACTGTAGTCTGGGCTAACAGCAGCGCAGAGCTAGGATGACAGTGAGCTGCATTTGGAACATGTTGACTTGCTGTTTCGCAGCCAAGCTCGGGAAGAAAAGCACAAAACAGGAAGGGCAGGTGTATAAGGAAAGCACTTGCCTCAAGCCTAGCTTACAGGATTCTAAATGTGTCATGAGAGCTGGAATGCTGTGATTCACCTCTGACAGACGTTGGGCAAATCGGGTATCTTAATCTGAATTCATCTTTCTTCAAGTTGAACTCAGATGCCAACACATTTTCTTTTGAAGGACAGTGGAACTGTGTGGCTTTCATCTGCATCCCATTATCCTTTCCTGCACCCCCCACATATGGTCCTTGGAGGTCTAGTCTCACTCACTTGAGCTGCTCCCCTCATTTACTCACGCTCACGTCTTCTTCCTGTCAATTCCAGGCTGGCACTCACAAATTTTTGTGAACTCCTCTAATCCTGGGATGATGCTTGTTCTGACGCCATGGTAACTGTATTGGTGTGAATAGCAAATATGGAGGCTCAGTCTTCCCTTTGTTTTTTTGTTTTTTTTTTTCCAGCAAAATCACAAGTATCATAGTGTGCCCACATGTGCAGAATATTAAAGTCTTACCCACTGTGTAGCTACTCGATTATAGGACTTTCTTGATTGAATTTTAAGTTAGTTATTCAAGAATTCTAAAATCATTTGAGGACTGGGACTGTATTGGACACTGAGGATAAACCAGAAAACTGGACAAACATTGTCCTTGACCTTACCTGACCAAGTTTACAGTCTAGAGAGAGGGGGACATTTAAAAATGACTTTAAAAAAAAGTGACAAATTTTGTGATGAAGCTTAGGAGAGCAGGGAAATATTTTGGAAAAACAGACTGTCTAAATAATGTTATAAATCGGAATATAGAATTCATTCTCTTAAGCATTAGGGATACATGGTAATATAGATTTTATGAACGTGACTAAATATTTAACTATGTTATGGACACTACTCGATAGAATAGCTAAGTTAATATAAACTCACAGGTTAATTTAAAGACTGCTGTTATTTCAAATATACATAATATAAATAATTAAACTAAAAATGTATAACCTTGATAGTCACCACTGGGGAATTTTAATAGCTAACTGGTTTGTATTTAGTATAGCAACAAATTTAAACCTTGGTTGGAGGGGGCAGTGTTCAATACCTCCTCCCTCAGGGCTCACACTCTTAATAACTTATCTTTAAATATCAAGTAAGGGAACGTGTCTGAATTAAGAATATGTAAAAATCCAGTGCAGATGACACTGTTCATTGAAACTGCGTGTATCAACTCCCTCTGATTCACAATTAAATAGACTAGATCACGTTGTAATGACAAATCTAATAGAAAGTTGTAATACATAAAGTTCAGGTAGCATACTTACGACAATATTTATATTTCAAAAGCGAATAAGCAAAGGAGAATAATCAAGAAATAATGAAAGCGAGAGGAGGAAGAAGAAATTCTAGCTTTGCCAGAGAAACAAAACATAACTTTACCGCAAACAATACTTCTTAATTAGGCTTTGTAAAACATTTCACTCTAGTAAAAGGTGATGACATACAAAGCCCTAGTAGGCTCCATAATGAAGCAGAAGTTCAGGGCAGCAAAGGTGAAACTCCGACTTTTAAGCGACATACTAACACTTTTTGTATTTCTGTTCTTTTATACACAGACAAAATCCCATGTTTCTAGACCCATCTGTCTCTTTGACGCATATCTCTGTAGATATCACTAAGAAATCTAGTGCCTGATTTTATCTGAGGACAAATCAGTGATTACATAATCTCTTTAAAAGAATAAAACCCTTATGCCTGGAAAAGTCAGTAAAAACATGTCACTAGGCAAGTTTTTCTAAGCAAACTTCTTTTAAAACCACCCTCCACGCTACATTTAAAATAGTAAAATAAAGGATCAGAAAACAGTCACTTATGATACCCAATCACCAGCAGCCCGACATGAGGACATTCAGAATCTGAAGTGAAAAATTAAGATTAATAAAGATTAAAGACCAAAGCCTCTGCTCTTGCCTCCAACTCGGATAGGAGCACTTTTTCTAGATGGTTTTTCTCCAGTCTGTATTTCCAGGGTTGACATGACCTTGTACCTCAGTGTGATTTCAGTATTTACTTTATTTTAATATGTGTAGTGTGCTCACACACACGTGTGTGGACGCGTGTGTAAATGTTGTGAACAGCGAAAGTACCTCCAGGGTGGGAGGAGAAGCGTGAAGGTTTTAAGTTGACAGCTTAGGTATTTTATAATGCTCTCAGTTTATAAAAGAATTTCTCAAATTTCTGCATATTTAAAGGTTTGCTTACCTCCTTTCTCTCTCTCTCTACAGATTTTCATAAACAATGAGTGGCATAATTCAGTGAGTGGCAAGAAATTTCCTGTCTTTAATCCTGCAACTGAGGAGAAACTCTGTGAAGTAGAAGAAGGAGATAAGGTGGGTTTCCCAGCACTTATGCTAGCTGTCTTTGTTTCCCCCCATGCTGAGCTCCCACACCCACCACAGCTGGAAGTAAACAGGTCATGACAATACCCTTTCTGGGGCCATCTGGGGCATTTTCCTTGGTCCTCAAGGGGTGCCCAGTAGTCATGTGATGATGATGAACCCATGGTTCCGGATGTGGTGCTGATTTTTTTTTTTCATGCTATTTCTCCTTGATTGTTCTTCATTTTAAATAATATTTGGGTTTATTGTATCCACAGACTACATATGATTAGTCATAGATTTATAAAGCAGAGAAATCCCTTTTCATATAAAATTGTTCTTTTTGAAGTTGCAAATGAAACTAAAGGAAACAAGATAGAACGTTTGGAACAATATATTGCCCATTATTTCCTTAAAAATCATTGAATGAACATTAATGGGTACCTTGAAAATAAAAATTTAAAATCACAGAAATTGAACTGTGAATTAAAGGTATTCTGCTTTCTAACTAATCATATCAACAACAACAAAACCCAACTTATATCATTATTTTTTTTTTAATTTTAAATGTTAATTTAATTCTGAAGCATCCTGATGGGAAAGCTAGTATTTGTAGCTGTTTTCACAAATGATAGTAAAATAGCAGAATGGACAAGTTGACTAATTTACTTTAGGGGACATTGCTAATAAATAACAAATTTTTAAAAATCAAACAACAACAATAATAATGAAATCAATATTCAAATGCTGTCCTTCTGACCCCAGAGTCTGTGACTGGCAGGGCTGCCTAACCTTGTGATTATTATAAAAGTAAGATAGGGCAATATGAAACAGCCTGGGGAGGAGGAGAGTGAAAGCCTTCCGATTTTTATCCGACACAGCTACCTTAAAATGTGAATGGGTTTCTCAGTCTTTAGTTGTCCAAATGTTATGAAACTTGAAATCTCTGTCCTATAAGGTATTACAAGGTAAATTGTTTTGCTACTTTAAAAAGACCATTGAAAGATGAAAGATAGCGACCCAAGGATGATACTATTTGTGACCCGATGTTTAGTTCCATGTTCCTACCCAGTTCCCATTCTTTGATTAGCTTTTCCCCGTGGAAATCACTAATTGAAGACATTAAGCCTTGCAGATTCATTCTAAGATAGCCATAGACCTGAGGGGCTCCTTTGGGTTTAGAGAAGCCCCCGGACTCAGGTGGCAGCATTATCAGAAGACCTAAAATCCATGCCTCAAGGGGCAGGAGTGCAGAGTTTAACCAGAGGGGTCGACAGCTTAGAAGTACGTGCAGGGGCGCCTGGGTGGCTCAGTCATTGGGTCTCTGCCTTCTGCTCAGGGCATGATCCCGGAGTTCTGGGATCGAGCCCCACATCAGGCTCCTCCGCTGGGAGCCTGCTTCTTCCTCTCCCACTCCCCCTGCTTGTGTTCCCTCTCTCGCTGGCTGTCTCTATCTCTGTCAAATGAATAAATAAAATCTTAAAAAAAAAAAAAAAGTACATGCAGATTAGAATGGAGAACACATGTCACCTGCTTTCAGATTTCCCTTGCTGTGCATTCCAGTGTTCATCCATGCATAAATTCTACAGGGGCTTCTCACTAGCCTCTGGAGAAAAAACAAACACAAAACCCTCTTGTTTTTGGCCTCAACGTAGGAGTTTCACCTTTACTGTGTCCAGAATCACGGTCCAAATAGTGCACGCTGCTCACTGCCTCCAGGCTCCTCACTGCTCCTTGACGGCCGGGTTAATGTACAGTCCTCGGGTCCTGGTTCAAATCATTAGCTGTAGAAAGAGCACAGATATTCCACATTTTATTGACCCTCTTTCAGCTTTGGTTCCTTGTTGTGTAATGGGGAGATAGGAAAAACTTGGGGGAGGTTAAATAAGAAAAGATATCAGGGCGCCTGGGTGGCTCAGTTGGTTAGGCATCTGCCTTCGGCTCAGGTCATGATCCCAGGGTCCTGGGATTGAGCCCCACATCGGGGTCCCCGCTCAGGGAGCCTACTTCTCCCACTCCCTCTGCTTGCTGCTCCCCCTGCTTATGCTCTCTCTCTCTCAAATAAATAAATAAAATCTTAAAAAAAAAAAGATGTAAAATGTTTCAACAGTGCCAGGCACGTAACAAAGCCTCAGTCATCATAGAGTTTTATGCCTCTTTAAAGCCCCCAAATTTCCCAGGTAGAATTGCTGTCTTCTGTGCCAGTGCAGAACGTCATATTTACCTATATTATCACCCCTGCGTTATCCAGGTATTGGTTACTTTGTCTGAGACGGCACGCTTTTTGTAGGATCAATGCTGCATTTTACTTTTATACGTTCAGTGTCTCCCATGCTACAGGTAATGGATAAATGAAAATACATAAATAATATGTAAAACTCCTCCGTCAAGCTCTGAGTGTCCATATCCTCCCTTCCCCCACACACAACTCATCTTAGGAATCTAGTACTTAATTAACTGTTGACTAAGGCTGTGTTTCTCACAATTTTGCATGCAACCATATTCCCTGGAAGGCTTGTTGAAACACAGGTAGCTGGGCCCCACCCATCCCTAGAGTTTGTGTCAGTAATTCTAGGGTGGGGCCTGAGAATTTGCATTTCTGATAAATTCTCAGCAGATGCTGATGTTGCCAGTTGGGGTGGAGGTGGGGGAATATACTTGGAGAACTACTGAGTGAAGGTATTAAACCCTTAAGTTGTATCTCCCCTGTTAGCATTTCATAGGAGGCATGGACTTGAATATTAAAATAAGAAAGTTGGAGTTGGAACCCGCACTGTGATAATCACTCTGCACCCCTGTGAAATGTTCCAAGACCAAACCTGAGCAGAGAAATACTGATGATCCCTGGCAACATGTTTTAAAAGACCCAGAAGCCTGTGTCCTTTGGGCCGTTCCTAGAAAGAAGAGAAACATGCATTCTTCCTATTCAACGGAAAAATGACTTTTTATCGGAGACTTCCGGAGATCTCCGCAACACCATGTTACAGCCCCACAGTACATTGCATGTCCTTCTAGCTGCTTGAGTGCCTCTGGCAACCCAGGGGAGGTAGGGGGAGCAATAAAGGGCAACATGAGTTCTGTCTGAGCCCTGGACAGCTGCCTACTCCCTCTCTCCAGAGGTGTGAATGCTACTCAGGAGTGAGATTGTAGAGCTGGTTGCAGTTAGCAATTAAGAAATGAACAAGTATTCTTTTTTTTTTTTTTTAAGATTTTATTTATTTATTTGACAGAGAGAAAGACAACCAGTGAGAGAAAGAACACAGGCAGGGGGAGTGGGAGAGGAAGAAGCAAGCTCCCAGCGGAGGAGCCTGATGCGGGGCTCGATCCCAGGACCCTGGGATCAGGCCCTGAGCCAAAGGCAGAAGCTTAACGACTGAGCCACCCAGGCGCCCCGGAACAAGTATTCTTGATGCTTTGGCTTCGCTGCCTTGGCGGTCTCTCCTCGCCACTGGCTTTCAGCTTTAGTTTCATCAGTACAACAAATCTGTGCCCAGAGCTCCAGGTCCTTGTCAGGACATCTGAGGACTTTTCTTGGCATCGTTGGTGGGATTTACCTTCTTCCCAAAGTGTAGCGAGGGGGAGCTGGTGATCATACCTGAAGCTTTAGAAAAACTTGTCATTTGTTTGCTGTGGGCTTATTGGCAGTTCCTCCTGCTCAGCGCACAGCGGCATTGTCTGTGCTAGTGTGGATCAGGAACGCTCATTAGCATCCAGCAAAGCTTCAGATCAGGTCACAGTGCTAACCGAGTTGCTAGATACTTGATCACTTGAGTTCAGTTGTTTATGATAGGAACTGTTCAGGGTAAGCAACTGTTTGCTTCACATTCAGCGTTCTTGTCATCCTGCCCTCTTATGGAGTCATCTACTGATGTTCGTTTTTAAATAAGGATTGCTGTTCTCACAATTTTGCCAACAAGTGTGCGTGAACTTCTAACATCGCTTAGTGAAAGGCACAACTCGAGTAAATTACATAGTCACCGTAAACCTAATATTCTGGAACTGACTCTTTAGATAATGAGCCAAGAGGTTTTAGGGATTTAATCTATGATAGAATGGAGCTAACAATGGGCTATACACTGCCTTTCAATGGTGTTATAAAGAAAGGAGGAGGAGCGAGAATGAATGGAGGTTACAAAGCAAAGCACAGATGTGGGTGGGAACTGTTTTCTTTTCACTTCAGTGGCTCTTTTAGGCTATATTGACTAATCCTGAAAACTGCTTTTATTCTATTTATTTATTTATTTATTTATTTATTGAAAACTGCTTTTGATACGAAGCATGACCTAACAAATAATTGGTGGGGATAAAAATAAATGTCCATTAAAGTAAGTGCTTATGACAGGTGTAAAAGTAAAACTGGTCTAATAACTATTTCCTCCAAACTGGAATAGATCTAATATGGAAATGTGCAGCCTGGGAGTGATGGAAAGTTTGTCCTTCCTTAACTGTGTTTAAGAGGCCTTTGGTATTTCATGATCTGACTTCAAAAAAAGAACATTTAAAACCCTCTGAGGCAAAAGTGTTATTGACGGGTAGCAAATCCGAGTTAATATGCCAAATTGTTTGCTGGCGTTAAAAAATTATGTCCCTAGAGATGCTAGTCCTGGAGTAAAAATCCAAGAAATACTATTATTTGTAGAATTTAAACAACAACAACAACAACAAAAACCCCTTATGCCTAATATGGTTAATGTAAAAGCTTTGTGATGTAATGGAATCAATTAAAATATGATTTATTATGTGAATGTCAATATAGGCAAATTATTTATATCAGGAGCACTCTTCTATAAAATCAATGTAACATGATGAATTTAAAAGATAGGTAATTAGATTATTAAATATTTATTAACTGCCTATTGTAGGCCCAGAATAGTAAGGAATAGTATAGCTTTTAATACAGATAGCAATACATATTCATTGCAAAGATCACTATCAGGATGTCTTGCAGAGCTGTAAAACAGGATTGGGGGCCAGTTGTGGGATCAAATTTTGGTTGATAGATTTCATGCTGGATTTCATGTCCTGTAAAACAAAGTCCATGGTGCTTAACTGTCGTGGTAACTGTGGGGTTACAGCAGGCTTCACTTAGTGCCTGGAGCTTAGGAATGTAAAACAAAGTCCATGGTGCTTAACTGTCGTGGTAACTGTGGGGTTACAGCAGGCTTCACTTAGTGCCTGGAGCTTAGGA
>NW_024426614.1:0-2362 GCF_017311325.1 Ursus maritimus
TGAAGCACCATTTAGAAATGAATTCAGAATCCATGGGGTGCCTGGCTGGTTCAGTCAGAAGAGCATGAGACTCTTGATTTTGGGGTTATGAGTCTGAGCCCCACATTGGGTGTAAAGATTACTTACATAAATAAAACTTAAAAAATAAAATGAGTTCCCAATCCAAAGTAATAAAATGCATGATAAAAATAATCCTTCATGATCTTTGGTCAGATTCAAAATAAATAGCTATCTAATTTTCAGATAAGAGTACACAATTAGTGCACTTAAAATGATTAAGCACATAAAGGAAATCAAAACAATAGGAAAAAAAACACTAAGAGAAAATTACATTAAAAATTTTTTTAAAATAGAAATTAAAACAATTGCCGAGATTTAGAGAGAAGTTACAAGATTTGGAAGATAGATTTACAATATCTAATTTATGTCTTATATGAATTTTGGGAGATATAGAATTAAGAGTAGCAATATTTGAAAAGAAAAACACCTTAGACTTCTCAAATTTTAATAAAAGCATACTTTCTCACATTCAGAAAAACAATTCCATCAACTAAATAAAAAGAAGATAATATGTAGATACATTGCAGAAAAAATTGAAAAATTTCAGAGACTACAAAATTTTAAAAGCTGACAAATCTTTTAAATCATATCACCTTCAATGGAATTATAATTAGACTGACAGCAGACTTACAAGCAGTGACAATAAAATCTGAAAGAACGTAAATGCTTTCTTCAGTGTACATATAAAATATAATGGTCAATCTAGTCATATAAATACTTAAACCATTATTCAAGAGTATGGGAAAAATCAATACTTTTTGAACAATTTTTTTAAGTTTTACCACTCACAAATTCTAGTCAAAAGGAATACAAAAATAATTCAATTCAAGAAGAAGGAAATTTATCTCAATGAAAAGAACATGATAGGAAAAAAGAATAAGAGGTGAAGAAACTAGCAAATAGGTTGATTGACCCAAATAATAATTTACTTCTAAATATAATAACTAAAAAATCCCTCATTGAGAGATATAGAATGAGATGAAAATAAACATGTGACAGGAGACAATAATAATTAAGCACTCCATGTCCATGCCTTATTCAGAAAAATGGTAGAGATTATCATTTACTGATAGAATTTCTTAGGTTAATTGTGAATATTGAAAGCACAACTATAGCTATGGAAGGCAAAAAAGTAGGAAAGCAGTAAGGCAGACAAGCAGAAAGAAAGACAAGAAAAGTAGACATAAGTTTCAAATTGAAAAAAAGTTAACAGGAAAAAAGAAATCATGACCAATGAAAAAGAGAGGAGTAATAGATTAAAGAACCAGGGGGGAAAAACATAATAAATAGAAAGTAAATATAAAAGAAAAGAAATAAACCTAATTGGATAGAGTCATGAATTCACACTCTAGCCCCCCTCCTCACCACTTCTCACTCTGCCTCAGGCATGTAGCAAAGACAAATAGCTTGTCAAATATATTTTTTAAAAGAAAACAGGCTAGGGGTGCCTGGGTGACTCAGCCAGTGAGGCAGCAGTCTCTTTATTTTGGCTCAGGTCATGATCTCAGGATCCTGGACTTGAGCCCTGAATCAGGCTGCATGCTCAGTGGGGTGTCTGCTTGAGAATCCCCCCTTTCTCTCCCTCTCCCCCACTTCTGTGTGTGCTCTCTCACTCTCAAATAAATTAATTAATTTTAAAAATAAATTAATTTTTAAAAAATTAAAAAATAAAAAACAAAGAAAAGGCTAAAGAGTAAGGAAATCATTTTCATGGACTGGAATTGAAATTGGGAAACAGCCAACAACAAAAGAATTACAAAGCATGCTAATAGGTAAGTGTGTCAGAGGTCCTTAAGACTACAATCAGGCTCCTCGATTTTCTAGGACTACAAGGTTCAGAAAAGCTGTTATACTCATGGCTGTGACTGATCACGTGAAAGGACACAAAATTAAATTCAGCAAAGAAACAAAGCGCATGGGTAAAGTCCAATAGTTACAGAGGCATGTTCAGTTCTCCCATGATGTGTTCCAACACCTAAAAAGTTTTGTCAACCAGGGAAACTAACCCAAGCCTTGATGTTTAAGCTTCTTATTGGAGAACGGGTCACTCATAAAGGAATACATTTCCTGCATGACTGACCCTAGCTACTCATACTCTAGTCCCCCACAGCAAAAATATATGTTCACGATAAATCAGACTGTTAGCAGAGACTGTCTGATCAAATGACTATCACATAGTCCAAGGCCTCCAACATACAATACTCTTATCAGAAAGAATATCTGAAGGGCTTAGAGCTCATTTCCCAGGATCTAGTCAAGTGACAGTCTTGAAGACTGGCCTTCCTATAAGTGTGTGAGGTTT
>NW_024426614.1:8190-10516 GCF_017311325.1 Ursus maritimus
GATCACGCCCTAAGCCAAAGACAGGCGCTGAATGATTGCGCCACCCAGGCGCCCGGGTTGTGGGCTTCTTGATTTTTCAGCCTGCCTTCTGTGGTCTGGGGGAGGGGCCTGCCTTGCAGATACTCAGGCAACCCTGTTTGAGTAGAGTCTCCATGTCCCCTGAGAGGGGGGATGGGGATGGGTACTCTCTGAGCCGCTATTCCCAGGCTTTTGTTCTCTGGCAGCTTTCCCTGGCGGTTTGCTGTGCCTCTTCTGAGACTCAGAGCAGCAGTGGCCGAATCTCAGCCTCTGTCACAGAACAGAGGGATTGTGGCCTGTTCTCTACTAATGTTCTGGCCATTTTAACTCTGTTACTGTTGGTACTGCTCAACCCTGCAGCGTGCCGGGATGTGCGCCCCACACCCCGCGTCCCAGCCCTCACTTCCAGGGCCGGCGTGTCTCTGTCCTTTGTGTTTCTAACGTTGCCAGCCGCCAGCCGCCCCGCGCATGCTCTGGAAGCTCCCAGTCTCAGTCTGGATCCACTGAGCACACCGGGATTCCGGTGTTCCGCGAGATGCCTGGTGGCGCGCGCACCCTGCTCACAGTCTCAGTCTGCTGTTTTGCGGGTGCCATCCGCGAGCCCTGCCCTCTCTCCCATGCAAGTGGCTACCGCTTCCTGGTGCCTGCGCGGTGGCTCCCTCCCCCTTCCATTTATCTTCCAATATCTGTGCACAGTTTCATGGCTCCCCGCTTTGTACCTCAATACTCAGCGCTGGAGATGTTCATTTGTAGAGATCCAGATGCATCTTCCTGCATCTCAGGCTGGTTCCGTGGTTGTTTAGGCTGGTCTGGTACCTATCCAGCTCGACTCAGGGAGCGGCTGAAAAAGGTGTCTCCTACTCCTCCACCATCTTAACTCCTCCCCCCTCTTTTTTTAATATTTAAATTCAATTAGCCAACATGTAGTACATTATTAGTTTCAGACGTAGAGTTAGTAATTCATCAGTTGCATATAACACCCAGTGCTCATCACATCATGTGCCCTCTTTAATGCCTGTCACCCAGTTACCACATCCCCCCATCCACCTCCCCTCCAGCATCCCTCAGTTTGTTTCTTATAGTTCAGGGTCTGTCATGGTTTGTTCCCTCTCTGGTTTCTCCCCATTCGGTTTTTACTCCTTCCCCTATAGTCTTCTCTGCTATTTTTCATATTCCACAAATAAGTGAAATGCTATGATAATTGTCTTTCTCTGATGGCCTCGTTTCACTCAGCATATAACCTCCAGTTCTGTCCATGTCAATGTCAATGTTCAGATTTCATCCTTTTTGAGGGCTGAGTAATATTCCATTGTGGTGTGGGGTGTGTGTGTGTGTGTGTACCATATCTTCTTTATCCATTCATCTATCAATGGACATCTGGGCTCTTTCCATAGTTTGGCTATTGTGGACATTGCCAATTAAACATAATGGTGCAGGTGCCCCTTTGAATCACTGCATCTGTATCTTTGGATAAATACCTAGTAGTGCAATTGCTGAGTCATGGGGTAGCTCTATTATTAACTTCTTGAGGAGCCTCCATACTATTTTCCAGGTGGCTGTATCAGCTTGCATTCCCACCAACAGTGTAAGAGAGTTTTCTTCACATCCTTGCCAACGTTTGCTGTTTCCTGACTTGTTAATTTTAGCCATTCTTACTGGTGTGAGGTGGTATCTCATTGTGGTTTTGATTTATATTTCCCTAATCCTAGTGATGTGGATCATTTTTTTCATGTGTCTGTTGGCCATTTGTATGTCTTCTTTGGAGAAACATCTGTTCATGTCTTCTGCCCATTTCTTGACTTAATTATTTTTTGTGTGTGTGTTGAGTTTAGAAAGATCTTTATAAATCTTGGATACTAGCCCTTTATCTGATATGTTATTTGCAAATATCTTCCCCCATTCTGTAGGTTGAATTTAATTTTGTCGACTGTTTCCTTTGATGTGCAAAACCACACTTCTGGACTTCAAGCTTTATTACAAAGTTGTAGTCCTTAAGACAGGATGGTACTGGCACAAAAACAGACACATAGACCAGTGAAACAGAAGAGGGAACTCAAAAAGGACCCTCAACTCTATGGTCAATTAGTCATCGACAAAGCAGGAAAGAATTTCCAATGGAAAAAAACACGGTCTCTTCAATAAACAGTGCTGGGAAAATTGGATAGCGACATGCAAAGAATGAAACTGGACCATTTTTTTTATACCACACACAAAATAAACTCAAAATGAATGAAAGATCTTAATGTGAGACAAGAAACAAATAAACGAATCATAAAATGCGCAGAAGATATGAACAGACACTTTTCCA
>NW_024426615.1:0-572 GCF_017311325.1 Ursus maritimus
AAGGTGAGGGCCCTGGTGAGTGGAAGGGTGGGCCTGGGCGTGTTGGCGCGAGGGGCCTTCGAAGGTCGCCATGTCTCAGAGGGCCCTGCCAGTTCTCCCGCCCTGAATGAACGGCAGCACCCCAAGGCCCCGCGTGGCGGCTGGGCAGCAGGGTGAGTCAGGTGCTGAGGCTCGGGATCCCCAATCCCTGGCGTTGCGGCACCAGGCCCCTTGGGAGAGGCCACTCGGGGTCGATCTAGCGTTACGGTTAGCCCCCAGGAGGCCGGTAGACCTGATCAGCTCCTGTTCGGCACATGGAGGGTTTGGCCGAGGTGAGGGCGCTGGTGAGACTGAGCATGAGCACAAGCGTTTTAGCGTGGGGGGGGCCTTCGAAGTTCGGCAGGGTCTCGGAGGGACCTGCCCGTTCTCCCACTCTGAATGACCGGCGGGGCACCTAAGGCTCGGGTGGCTGAAGGAAAGCAGGGTGAGTCCGGCACTTGGGCTCAGGGTCCCCATCCCCAGCGTTGCGGCGCCAGGCCACTTGGGAGGGGCCCCTGGGGGGCCGACCTAGTGTTAGGGTTAGCCCTCAGGAG
>NW_024426615.1:1699-2772 GCF_017311325.1 Ursus maritimus
GAGCGGGAGCCCAAGAGTTTTCGCGCGGGGCTTTCAAAGTTCGCTGGGGGCTCGGAGGGCACTGCCCGTTCTCCTTCCCTGAATGACCAGCGGCGCCCATAGAGGCCAGGGTGGCGGTGGGGCTGCAGGGTGAGTCCGGCGCTAGGGATCCAGCATCCCCTAACCCTGGCGTGGCGACGCCAGGCTCCTTGGGAGGGGCCCCTCGGGGGCCGAAATAGCGTTTGGAATTAGCTCCCAGGAGGCCTACAGGGCTGTGTGCCGTGTGGAGGGGCTGGCCGAGGTAAAGGCGCTGGTGAGCGGGAGAATGGCCCAAGCTTTTTGGCGAGGGGGCCTTCGAAGGTCGCCTGGGGCTCTGAGGGCCCTGCCCAATCTCCCGCCCTAAATGACCTGCGACGCCCCTAGCCCGCCGGGTCGCGGCTGGGCGGCAGGGTGAGTCAGGCACTGTTGCTCGCGGGTCCCCAATTCCGGCGTGGTGGTGCCAGGCCCCTTGAGAGGGGCCCATCGTGAGCCCACCTACGGTTAGTGTTAGCCCCCGGGAGGCCAGCAGGCCGGATCCACCGGCTGTGCGGCCAGTGGAGGGGCAGGCTGAGGTGAGCGCACTGGCGCACGGTAGCATGGACCCATGAGTTTTGGTGCGAGGGGCCTTCGAAGGTCTCCGGGGGCTTGGGAGGCCTTGCCCGTTCTCTTGCCCTGAAAGACTGGCGGCGCCCCTAGCAGCCCGGGTTGCTGCGGGGAGGCAGGGTGACTCCGGCACTGGGCTTGGGGGTCCCTGATCCCCCGCGTTGTGGCACCAGGCCCCTTGGGAGGGGCCCCTCAGGGTCCGACCTAGAGTTAGGGTTCGTCCCCAGGAGGCCTGCAAGCCCGGCGCTAAGTGGTTCTGGCAATGTAACAAAAATGCCATACACTTATCTGTAAGAAATAACAGTGTACAGGAACCCTCTTAGCCCTAACATCATCCTTTGTGAATATGGAAGCCAGCCCCAAAGTGGTCGTGGAAGTCTGACGAAAGGCCTAAGCACTTTTCTCTGAGTCACCACACTATACAGGGAAAGACCAATGTACATCATCTTTCA
>NW_024426615.1:3613-6147 GCF_017311325.1 Ursus maritimus
TAATAATTTTTTATTATGATATGTTAGTCACTATACAGTATTTCCTTAGTTTTTGATGTAGTGTTCCGTGATTCATTATTTGCATATAACACCCAGTGCTCCATGCAATATGTACCTTCCTTAATACCCATCACTGGCCCATCCCAATCCCCACCTCTCTCCCCTCTGAAGCCCTCAGTTTGTTTCCCAGAGTCCATAGTCTCTCGTGGTTCATTCCCCCTTCTGTTTAGGGTCCATTGTCTAAAGGGACAGACAGTGGAAGTTCACCAAATATAAGATCGAAATTTCATTGTTCATTATAGATGCCGCCAAGTAGTTCCCAGACATTTCATTCTACTGTAGTAATTCATTATACCTGTGCAGGTGCACGTGGAAGACAATTGATGCATGCATAGTGGTAATAAAACATGCCCCTCAGTAGTAGAATAATAGAGGATGCATATGTGTAAAATTATTCGACTACAGCTTCCATGCTTTCCCTTTGGTTCCTTATTATCTATGAAATTGGACAATTTTTGTTCTCTAGGCTTAAAACTCATTGTCAGTATTCAGAGTTTTTCAATGCTGATCTTCTCCTGTATAAGTTACCAAAAACCTAAAATATGTATGAACTTTAAAAAACGCTATATTGAAAATGACAGCAGGGAAGTTCCATTTTGTGAATATTGTGTCAATCAATGGATCTTTTGACATCAGTGTTCATTAGAAATGATGACATTTCATGTGAGAATAAATATCAACGTGAAAAAGAAAAGGTAGGAAGAACCTTGAACGTTTAATTAATTGCTGAAATGACAGGGGTGTATGTGTGTGTGTGTGTGTGTGTGTGTGTGTGTGCGTTTAATTAATTGCTGAAATGACAGGGGTGTATGTGTGTGTGTGTGTGTGTGTGTGTGTGTGTGGGCGCGGGGGGGGTTTTTTGTTTTTTGAATGGTTCAGCTTCTTGTAGGGCCTCCGAGAGAGCCCAGGTGAACCTTTCAATGAGTTGGTATCTGTTTTCAGAACATGGGAATCTCTTAGTCCAATAGTCAATCAGGCAAGCTTTGAGGTCTTGAAGAGTTTCAGTCCTCAGCGATGGTGTTGCAGACCCTTTTGAGCAAACCCTAGGGTATGCTCAGAGCCCTCATTAGCTGGTACCAAGTGTGACGATTTCAGACAGCATTTCCCAAAGAAGTACCTCTTGCGTCTCTGTCCTTGTCAGTTCCCTACACTTCCTTACACTAGTTATGTGATCAGTGTGTTTCAGGATAATCCCCACATGTGATTTTTGCTATTTCCTATTAGTACTATCTGTTTCTCATCTTCTTCTTTTATGGTAGGGGTTGGGAAGCAACCTGTGTGTTGTAGGAAGGGGTATGGTAGTTGTCTGCCTTCAGAGGACCGAATGATGCCTAGAAATTTTACTGTAGTTTGAGGTCAATTGTCCATCCTCTGAGTGTCAGGAATTGCATCACTTTACTTTGATGCTAGTCCCATTTCTCCACATCCTCTCTGACTTTTTTAAATTTCCTGTGTTGTTAATTTTTTTTCAAGATTTTATTTATTTATTCCACAGAGATAGAGACAGCCAGCGAGAGAGGGAACACAAGCAGGGGGAGTGGGAGAGGAAGAAGCAGGCTCATAGCGGAGGAGCCTGATGTGGGGCTCAATCCCATAATGCCAGGATCACCCCCTTAGCCAAAGGCAGATGCTTAACCACGGTGCCACCCAGGTGCCCCCTGCCTTGTTAATTTTAACCATTCTAACTGGTGTAAGGTGGTATCTCATTGTCGTTTTGATTTGTATTTGCCTGATGGCAAGTGATGTGGAGCCTTTTTTCATGTGTCTGTTGGCCATTTGTATGTCTTCTCTGGAGAAGTATCTCTTTGTGTCTTCTGCTCATTTTTGGGTGTCGAGTTTGAGGAGTTCTTTATAGATCTTGGATACCAGCCCTTTATCTGTAATATCATTTGCAGATATCTTCTTCGATTCCATAGGTTGCCTTTTTGTTTTGTTGATCGTTTGCATTGCCGTGCAGAAGCTTTTTATCTTGATGAAGTGCCAACAGTTCATTTTTACTTTTATTTCCTTTGCCTTTAGAGACCTATCTTGGAAGAAGTTGTTGTGTCCAAGGTTGAAGAGTTCTTTTGATTTTGATATGATACAGGAATCCATTATCTTTCTTTCCTGATTGTATTCGAGTCCTCTGTCTTTCTTGGTGAGTCTAGCTAAGTTTGTCAGTTTTGTTTATCTTTCCAAAAAAGGCAGCTCTCATTTTCATGGTTTTTATTTTTTTGTCGTTTTAGTCCCTCTTGTATTTATTTATGCATTCCTTTTTGTTATTTCCTTATTTCTACTAATTTGGGGCTTTGTTTGTTGTTTTATTTTCTAGTTCTTTACCACATAAATCAGGTTGTTTATTGGAGAGCATTCTCATGGATTGATGAAGACTTGAATTTCTATGAAGGTCCCCAGTAGAGCTACTTTTGCTGCATCCCATAAGTTTTTGTAGGTTGTCTTTTTCATCAGTGACCAGGTACTTCTAATTTTTTTTC
>NW_024426615.1:10090-10506 GCF_017311325.1 Ursus maritimus
CCCTTTATCCACATCCTCCCAACACCTGCTCTTTGTTGTGCTTTTGATATTAGCCATTCTGACAGGTCTGAGGTATTACGTCATTGTCCTTTGGATTTACATTTTCCTGATGATGCGTGATGGTGAATATCTTTTCATGGGACTGTTGACCATTTCTATCACTTCTTTGGAGAAATGGCTGTCCATGTCTTCTGCCTATTTTATAACTGGATTATATTTTTTTTGGGTTCAGGTAGTATCAGTTCTATAAATTTTGGACACTATCCCTTTATTGCATATGATCTTTGCAAATATCTTCTCCCTTTGAGTAGGTTGTCTTATTATTTTTACGTTTTCATTGTTCTTCTGCCGTGTGGAAACTTTTTATTTTGCTAAATTCCCAATAGTTTATTTTTGCTTTCATTTCCTTTGCCTCA
>NW_024426616.1:0-499 GCF_017311325.1 Ursus maritimus
CTTGTTAAGAGTTTGTATTTTGGTGTGTCTCCTTTTTCTCTTTTATTTATTTATTTTTGTTTGTTTCTTAAATTCCCCATGAGAGTGACATCATATGGGATTTGTCTTTCTCTGACTGACTGATTTCAGTTAGGATAATACTCTCTAGCTCCATCCATGTGGCTGCAAATGGCAAGGTTTCATTCGTTTTCAAGCTGAGTAATACTCCATTGTGTGTGTGTGTGTGTGTGTGTGTGTGTGTGAACACACACATCTATCATCTCATTTGTAAATTTTTCTACAGACACTTGTGTTGCTTCCATATTGTGATATTGTAAATAATGGTGCAAGAAACATAGGGGTGCACATATCCTTTAAATTGCTGTTCTCCTATTCTTTGGGCAAATACCAGTAGTGTGATTGTTGGATCGTAGGGTAGTTCTATATTTAATTTTTTGAGGAATCTTCATACTCTTTTCCACGGTGGCCACCACAGTTTGCATTCCCACCCACAGTTCGC
>NW_024426616.1:9431-10505 GCF_017311325.1 Ursus maritimus
CTGGTATTAAAGTTACTGAAACCAACTATCTTTTTTAGTCCATTCAGGCTCTGGTATGTTCAGAGGGTGCTGTAAAACAGGTCTGAAATAGTATTTAAAAACACTCAGCTCAGCCTCTTCTACAAAGTGAGCCAATGCTTATAAACATGGCTAAAATATTTCCTTACCTACGATGACTTCCCAGCCATCCTAGTGTTTAAATGGTATGACTGTGACTTACATTAGTCAACATTTGCAGAGAAAGAACTTAGGGCATCCAGGGGGCACTTCATGTTGAAATTAGTTTGTGACAATGAGCTACTGTGTTTTATTCTGCAGTCCAAGGGAATGGTGCCAGACATCTCTAAGGTGTCTAGCAGTTCTACAATTCTGATTTTAAGTGGTCTGTGTGCTTCAGAGATTTGGGCAGGAGAAGGGCAGGAGTCCAGAGACTGTGAACACTTCTGTTACCTGTGCTGACCATGGAGCAGGCAGCCTTCTGTGGACATCATTTTGATTTCTTGGTACTCTTGTGAAAGGTGCTTTTGTCTCAAATTCCTCCATTTAGGAGTAATTATAATGATAAAAGGAATTTTTATCTTATATCATCTGTGGGCCCTGATCCTGGGCTCCCAGGGAAGCTATCCTTTAACATTTTACCCAGCTCAAAATGACTGGGCAACACCTGAAAGCATGGGCCCTATTTCTGCCCCAAGCACATGTTGTACATCTGCTTCGAGAAGAAAACAATAACCAAAAAATGCCAACATAAATATAAGAAAAAATAAAGAACATCTTTGGCTCCCATAAGATTAAGGTCATACTGACATGTACATACTGAAAACATAAGAAAGAATCTGTCACTTTCTGGATCTAAGAAGATCCTCATTGTGGTGTGTAACTCTGTACGTAAAACAAAACAGAAAAAAATATATAAGCCTGCCCCAAATGTTCTTTCCCCGGAGCACTCCCTTCTTGGTGAAGATTGTGTCTCCCAGGCAGCTGTCCTGACTTGGGTTTGAATAAAGGTCTCTTCCTTTCTCTCTAAAATGTTTTTAAAAGTTCATTCACGCAGTGTCGACAATAACAGTGTTT
>NW_024426617.1:0-1221 GCF_017311325.1 Ursus maritimus
GAGAGGATGTGGAGAAACGGGAACCCTCTTACAACCCTGTGCGAATGCAGACCGGTACAGCCATTCTTGGAAATGGTACGGAGTTTTCTCAAGAAGTTATAAATAAAGCTACCCTATGTCCCAGCAATTGCACTACTGGGTATTTACCCCAAAGAGACAGAGGTAGTGAAGATGGGACACATGCACCCCAGTGTTCAGGGCAGCAATATCCATAATAGACAAACTGTGGAAGGAGTGCAGATGACCATGGATAGATGAATGGATAAAGAAGATGTGGATCATATATATAATGGAATATTACTCAGCCATCAGAAAGGATGAACACTTACCATCACACCGAACTGCGTGGAGCTGGAGGGTATTATGCTGAGTGGAATAAGTCAATGAAAGAAAGACAATGATCATATGTTTCACTCCTATGTGGAATATAAGAAACAAGGAGAAGACCATACGGGAAGGAAGGGAAAATAGAATGGCAAGTCATCAGAGAGGGAGAAAACCCATGATGGACTCTTAACTATCTCAAGAAACTGATGATTGTTTGAGGAGAAGTTGGGGGGGTAACTGGGTGAGTAGCATTAAGCAGGTCACACGATACAATGAGCACTGGGTGTTACAGACGACTGAAATTTTATTGAAGACTACATCTGAAACTAATGATGTACTGTAAGTTGGCTAATTGAATTTAAATTAAAGAACAAAAGACCTCGAATAAACAATCCTAAACATTTGTATGGAACCACTAAAGATTCCGAACAGCCAGTGCAATGTGGAAAAGAAAAAAAAAGCTGGAGGACTCACAATTTCAGGTTTCAGGTTATACTACAAAGCTGCAGTCATCCTAACAAGACAGTATGGCACAAAAATAGACACACCGACCAAAGGAACAGGGTACAAGTTCAGACAGAAACCCACAATTATGTGGTCCATGAATCTTCCACAAAGCAAGCAACGATATCAAAAGGGAAACGGACAGTCTCTACAACAAATGGTGTTGGGAAAACTAGACAGCTACGCACAAAAGAATGAAATTAGACTGCTTTCTTACACAATACAGACAAACACAAACATTTTCAAGACCTCAATATAAGACCTGAATCCATAAAAATCCTATAGGAGGGAAGACAGTAACTTCTTGACATGGACCATACCAACGTTTCTCTAGACTGTGTCCTGAGGCAAAGGAAATGAAAGCAAAAATAAACTATTGGGAATACAGCA
>NW_024426617.1:9757-10503 GCF_017311325.1 Ursus maritimus
TTCACTCTTCATGAAGCAGAACACTTTTTTTCTTTCTTCTTTTACTTAAATTCCAGTTAGTTCACATGCCATGGAATATTTGCTTCAGGGGTAGGATTTAGTGATTCCTCACCTGCATACAGTACCCGGTGCTTATCACAAGTGCCCTCCTTAATACCCCTCACCCATTTAACTCTTCCCCCCATGCCCCTGTCCTGCAGCAACACTCAGTTTGTTCTCCAAGGTTGAGTCTATTTCCTTGTTTGCCTCTATCATCACCCCTCAACTCTGTTCATCTGTTTTTTTTCTGAAATTCCACAAGCGTGAGAGCATACGATATTTGTCTTTCCTCACTCATTTTCCTTAGCTTAATACACTCTAGGTCCATCCACATCCTTGCAAATGGTAAGATTTCATTCTTTTTGAAGCTGGTCATATTCCATTATATATATGTATCCCACATCTGCTTTATCCATTCATCAGTGCATGGACTTTGGGATTCTCTCCATAGTTTGGCTACTGTGGACATTGCTGCTATAAACATCATGGTGCATGGGCCCCCTTCGAATCTGCATTTTTGTATCATTTGGGTAAATACCTAGGACAGTAATTGCTGGATCATGTGGTTGTTCAATGTTTAACTTTTTGAGGAACCCCCACACTGTTTCCCAGACTGGCTTCACCACTTTGCATTGCCACCAACACAATGGGAGGGTTCCCCTTTATGCAGAACATTATCTGTCGGCAATTTCATAAGAGGAAACAAA
>NW_024426618.1:0-222 GCF_017311325.1 Ursus maritimus
GTTGGCACCAGTGTGCCATCTTTAGAAAGTATCTATTCACACATTCCCCACATTTTTTATAGTTTTTTTTTGATTTGTGTGAGTGTTGTGTGTATTTTGGATATTAGCCTCTTCTCACACATATGATTCGCAGATATTTTTTTCTTTTGGGTCTGTGGCCTTTTAAGATTTTGATGGTTTCTTTTGCCGTGTGGAACGCAGCTGTGGCTCCAGGCTCCCGGG
>NW_024426618.1:8995-10493 GCF_017311325.1 Ursus maritimus
GAGGGGCCCCTCCACAGATGAACTAGGTTTAGGGTTGGGGCCCAGGAACCCTGCAGGCCAGATCTGCCCACTATGTGGCGAGCTCCGCCGCGGGCTGAGGTGAGGGTGCGGGGTGGGGTGAGCATGGGCTTCATGGTCGGGTTTAGGGATTGTGGAAGTTCGCCTGGGGCTCTGGGGGCCCTCCTGGTTCTCCCGCCCTGAATGCTCTACAGCCTCCCAAGGGGCACGGTTTCCTGCAGGCTGGCAGGCTTTGTCCTGCAGTGGGGCTCAGGTGTCCCCAGTCCCTGGGGCTGCGGCACCGGGCCCCAGGGGAGGGGCCCTACCCAGCCGACCTAGGGTCAGGTCTAGGCCCCAGGAACCCGGCAGGCCTGATCTGCCGGCTCTGCGACGAGCTCGGTGGCAAGCTGAAGGGAAGGCGTGGGGCGGGATGAGCGTGGGCCTCAGGGTTGGGGTGTAGGGAGCCACCGAGGATCGCTGGGGGCCAGGGGGCCCTACCAGTTCTCTTGCACGGGATGCTCTGTGGCGCCCCAAGGGGCATGGTTTCCTGAGGGGTGGCAGGCTGAGTCCCGTGGTGGGGCTCAGGTGTACCCAATCCCCGGGGTTAGGGTACGGATTAGGGTACGGGTTAAGGTTAGGGTATGGGTTACGGTTAGGTTATGGGTGAGGGTAGGGGTTAGGGTTAGGGGAAGGAGAGGGTATGGGTTAGGGTTGCGTTGGTTGCAGGTTAGAGGTTATGGGTTAGGGTACAGATTAGGGTTTAGGGTATGGGTTAGGGTTTAGGGTTTGGGTTTAGGGTTAGGGTTAGGGTTGGAGTACGGGTTAGGTTTAGGGTATGGGTTAGGGTTAGGGTATGGGTTAGGGTACGCATTAGGGTACGGTTTAGGGTACGGGTTAGTGTACGATTTAGGGTAAGTGTTGGCGTACGGATTTGGGTACGGTTTAGGGTACAGGTTAGGGTTATGGTACGGGTTAGGGTTAGGGTACAGTTTAGGGTTATGGTACAGGTTAGGTTACGGTTTAGGGAACTGGTTAGGGATACGGATAGGGTATGGTTTATAGGTAGGGTATGGGTTAGGGTATGGGTTAGGGTACAGGTTAAGTTTAGGTATGGGTTAGGGTCCGGGTTAGGGATAGGGCACGGGTTAGGGTATGGGTTAGGGTACAGGTTAGGGTATGGGTTAAGGTTAAGGTAAGGGTACTGGTTAGGGTTAGGGTACAGGTTACGGTTTAGGGTTTAGGGTTACGGTTAGGGTACGGGTTAGGGTTAGGGTACGGGTAGGGTTAGGGTACGGGTTATGGTACGAGTTAGGGTATGGGTTAGGGTCAGGGTTTAGGGTTTAGGGTTAAAGTTAGGGTATGGGTTAGGGTACTTGTTAGGGTTACGGTTAGGTTTATGGTACGGTTTAAGTTACGGGTTAGGGTACAGTTTAGGGTTAGGGTTAGGGTACGGGTTAGGGTATGGGTTAGAGTACGTGTTAGGGTTATGGTTAGGGTTAGG
>NW_024426619.1:0-38049 GCF_017311325.1 Ursus maritimus
TATGTCTACACTGTTTCTGAGTTTTCAAGGTTCTGGTAGCCAATCTTTAAAAATATAGTACAATACAATCTATAAAAATGACTTCATGCAGAATGGTTAATGAATAGCCGTCATAGATTCATCCCCCTCCTCCACCACCCATTCTAGCTGTCCCTCATCTTTGTTGAACAACTCAGATAGTCTAACTTGTTTGCCTGCTGGGATAACCTAGATCTTTATCTCATAATTCTGAGCCTTTAGTTGTTTTGCCCTTTCCAGGCTGCATATGTTGCATTTTCTTGTTCAGTGATATAACTGGGCCTGAGAGCACCAAAAGAAGAATTCTCTCAATTCCCAACGTACTCGTCCCATCCCTATTTTGTAGCAGCAATCATGGATAATTACAATAGATTACACTGACCAGTATAGTGAATCCTTTATCTGTCTGTTGGTCCACCAATAAGAGAGTTCTAAGTAGAAACAGTCATAGCATCAGGTTTAATGGAACCCATTCTTTTTTTAAAAAAAGATTTTATTTATTTATTGACAGAGAGACAGCCAGTGAGAGAAGGAACACAAGCAGGGGGAGTGGGAAAGGAAGTCAAACTCACATCCAAGAAAAAAAAAATCACAGAAAGGACAAATAATGAAAGTAATTTGAATGCAGTCAATGCTGCTTAGTTTTCTTAAAGGATCGTGCCACACTGAGGGTTTAGCATTTGTCTCTGATTGAGGATGCATCCTCAGTAGCTCAGTGGCTTTACCGGCCTTGGTAGGAGAGGGTCCATGTTTTGTGGCTTATGTATAGCCTCCATCCCTACCACTCACTTCATGTGCACTTTGTATAGGCACTAAGGTGAAAGGGGTCGGAGCTGCTTGATATTTCCTGGATGACTTGTTCTTTGTACCTGGAAGGACTCCACTGTGGAGGATCCTCTCTGACGGACTTTGATTTGAGACACAAAGATTTGCACACTTTGTGCTCACACTCATAGGTCTATTCGTATACTGCCTCTTCAAACTTTGACTCTGAAGTTCCTATCTGGTTCCTTCTGGGTCCTTGACCAAGCAGTAAAACTTTTGCAGCAGTCATTAGGCATGTATATTCTCATCTTGTGTAGCAGGCCATTTCTCCCACCATGAAAGTAGACCACTAAGTGTATTTCTCCCAGCACTTTGCTTTATGAGAATTTCCTCCACCCTTATACTCTATGGCCACCTGTGAGAGGGGCTACGGTACAGCGGTAGTACATTTTCCCCTTGAAGTAGCATATATTCATTTGTGAACCAGGCCTGAGGTTCTTTTCCTTCTTTGTCAGCTGGTTTATGAAAGCTCACTTCCACCATGAAATAATAGGTATGAACTAAGGAAGAGATGCTGGTGAAGTAAAAGTGGGTCTATGTTTTAAGGAAATGCTTCTTAGTATACCAAATAATTTGCAGTTCTATCTAGTGGCAGCAAACTTAATATGAGTTAAAATAACATGGGTGAGAAAAATTTGGCTAATAATTAACTTGAAGACAATTAAAAATATAGGAACTGTACATCTTCATAAAAATCAATACAACATTTTATTAAGAATCACTAATCCGTATAATTTTTTTCCTATATAATTAAGAAAGATGAATGGAACTGGCATGAACATTCTTTTTTTTTAAATTTTGTTTATTTTCTTGAGAGAGAGGGTGAGAGAGAGAGCATGTGTGAGAGAGAGAGAGAGAAAGAGAGTGAGCACACAAGCAGGGGGGAAGGGCAGAAGGAGAAGCCCGGGCACCCCTGGCATGAGCATTCTCTAAGCTCCACAGATGAATATCGACTAAAATTATTAGCACTTCAAACCTACCATTGGATATTCTTTACGGATTTGTCAAAGATTAGTTGAGCATAAAGTTGCAGGTCCATTTCTGGGGTCTCTAATCTGTTCCACTGATCTATGTGTCTGCTTTTGTGCCAGTACCATGTTGTCTTGATAATCACAGCTTTGTAATATAGCTTGAGGTCAGGCATTGTGATATCCCCAGCTTTGGTTTTCTTTCTCAACAATCCCCTGGTGATTCGGGTCTTTTCTGGTTCCATACAAATTTTAGGATTGTTTGTTTCAGCTCTGTGAAAAATGTCGATGTTATTTTGATAGGGATTGCATTGAAAGTGTAGATTGCTCTGGGCAGCATAGACATTTTCACAATGTTTGTTCTTCTAATCCATGAGCATGGAATGCTTTTCTATCTCTTTGTGTCTTCCTCAATTACTTTCATAAGTGTTCTGAAATTTCTAGAGCACAGATCCTTTACCTCTTTGGTTAGGTTTACTCCTAGGTATCTTATGGTTTTTGGTGCTATTCTAAATGGAATCGATTTCTTAATTTCTCTTCAGTCACATTGTTAGTGTATAGAAATGCAACAGATCTCTGTGCATTGATTTTATATCCTGCCACATTGCTGAATTGCTGTATGAGATCAAGTAATTTGGGGGTGAAGTTAAACCTACCATTGAAGTTGGTTTGAACAAAGTTCTAAATGGCTTGTATTTTCTTCCAATATAAAGTATTTTTCAGACAGTTGTTCAGCCATTTAATTTGTTTCTTATGTGAAGTAGGATAAAGATAGCCACTTCTTTTCCAGAATTCAGAAATCCTGCCTTTCAAGCTTAACAAATATTTGCAGTCCAAGTTCTTTATGAATTAAAATCCAGTTGCTGTTTCACATCACTTTGTGGAGCAGATGACTTCTTGAAGGCTACAAACTAAAATTCTGTAAATTCCATTTTATATTATGATTTCTTTTAATCGTGTTTTGGAGAGTCATGTTTAAAAAAAAAGTGGCAACAGGGGCGCCTGGGTGGCACAGTGGTTAAGTGTCTGCCTTCGGCTCAGGGGCGTGATCCCAGCGTTATGGGATCAAGCCCCACATCAGGCTCCTCCGCTGGGAGCCTGCTTCTTCCTCTCCCACTCCCCCTGCCTGTGTTCCCTCTCTCGCTGGCTGTCTCTATCTCTGTCTAATAAATAAATAAAATCTTTAAAAAAAAAGTGGCAACAGAAGAAATAAAAGTCATAATTAAAATAACAATGTTAATTAAATATTTTATGGTGGTAGTTTTTATTTTTTAATTTAAAAAAATTTTTTTAAAGATTTTATTTGTTTATTTATTTGACAGAGAGAGAGAGAGACAGCCAGCGAGAGAGGGAACACAAGCAGGGGGAGTGGGAGAGGAAGAAGCAGGCTCCCAGTGGAGGAGCCTGTTGTGGGGCTCGATCCCAGGACTCTGGGATCACGCCCTGAGCTGAAGGCAGATGCTTAATGACTGAGCCACCCAGGCACCCCTGGAAGTAGTTTTTAAATTTTTATTTATTCATTTTTTAAATTCCTCTATTATGATGAGGACTGAGTAATGTTTAGAATTGTTCAATCACTAAATTGTACACCTGAAACTAACATAACACTGTATGTTAACTATATTAGAATTAAAATTTTAAAAATTAAAAAATAAAATTGAATAAAGGTACAGAACAGAAAAAACAGAAGGTTGTATTAAGTTTAAAAGTGAACATAGAGGTATTTACATAAATTCAAGAGGCTAAATGTAAGAAAATATTGATGGATCAATATACTATTGGTTTATTTTTGTATTATGCCATAAAAACTCACTGAGACAGGTCACTAGTTAAATATATTGAAAAAAAAGTTCCCATATAATTAACATACAGTGTTATATTAGTTTCCATGTGCAATACAGTGATTCAACAATTCTAAACATTACTCAGTGCTTATCACGATAATTATATTCTTAATCCCCTTCACCTATTTTACCCATCCCCTCATCTATCTCTCCTTGAACAACCACCGGTTCTCTATATTTAAGAATCTGTTTTTTTTTGTTTGTTTGTTTGATTATTTGTTTCGTTTCTTAAATTCCACCTGTAAGTGAAATAATATGGTACTTTTTTTTTATTCTGAATGACTTATTTTACTTAGCATTGTACTCTTTAGACCCACCCATGTCATTGTGAACAGCAAGATTTCATTCTTTTTTATGGCTGAGTAATATTCCATTGTGTATAATATGTATACCATATCTTCTTTATCCACTCATCTATGGATGGACAGTTGGATCACTTCTATATCTCAGCATTTGTAAATAATGCTACAATGAATCTAGGGGTGCATATATCTTTTCTAATTAGCATTTTCATTTTCTTTGGGTAAATACCCAGTGGTGGAATTACTGGATCATATGTAATTCTTTAATTTTTTGAGGAACCTCCATACTGTTTTCTGTGGTGCCTGAACCGGTTTGCATTCTCACCAAAAGGGCACGAGGGTTTCTTTTTCTCCATATCCTTGTCAACACTTGCTTCTTGTGTTTTTGATTTTAGCCATTCTGACAAGTATGAAGTTTATAGAAATAGTTTTAAGGATACTTATATTAAAATAATTCACATAGTGCTAACATTAAAACTCACATGGTACCAGAAGCTGTTGTTTAACTGGATTTACCCCAAAGTGAGTTATGCTCTGAGAAATGTCTTAGACTTTGTTTAGCTCTTATCTTTACTATATTCGAGGTAGTTAATACACTTTAAGTTCCTAATCCTTGTCTTGTACACTCTGAAAAGTCACTAATACCCAGCTAAGGCTCTTAGTCTATGTCTTTAAAGACACATGCTGCATTCTGACAAGGTAGACTTCCTTCAAATTTGAATCTTCTTTATTGGTCAATATGTCTCATATAGAATTATTGGTATAGCATTAATACCCAAAGCAATCTATGATGTCTGTTACATGTGTAACAGTTGCTTCAACTCAGTAATGCGCAATAGACTCTGTCTTCTTTTTAGAAATTGAATTACATATAGAAGGACTAATGGGCTTAGATACTAAAATTTCACTTACTTGATATTTAACTCAAAACAAAATTGAATCCACTTGCTAAAACATATTCCTGAATAAGACTACTACATCTTGTGGTGAGTGGTGTTTAAGATGATAGTAGTAGTTTCTTAATAAAACTTAATTTATGGACAAATATATCACTCATGTTTTATTAAAGTAATTTGCACTTGAGAGATGGAATTCAACTCTCATTTACATTTTATGAACACCGTGTTCAGTCCCAAAGATTTTCCTCAGAGCAGTCTTCATCTCCTTGTTCCTGAGGCTATATATTAGAGGATGGCAGAGGGGTGTTATCACAGAATAAAATAAGGTAATGAATTTTTGAATTTTCGCTGGGTGTCCTGATCCAGGACTAACATACATCACCATAATGGAGCCATAAAGCAGGACGACAACAGCCAAATGAGAAGCACAAGTGGAGAGAGCCTTGTGTTGGCCAGCCCGTGAGGGCATCTGCAGCACAGTCAGAATCACCAGAGCATAGGAGCAAAGAATAAAGAGGAAGGTGCCAATCATGAAAATAACATTGAAAGTAGAGTAAAGGAGCTGAGTGATGGTGTCTTCAGAACAAGACAGCGTCATCAGTGGGACAGGATCACACAAAAAATGGTTGATGGTATTTGGGCCGCAGAAGGGCAACTGTGAAATGAGAACAACTGGAGTTAGGAATAGGATGAGCCCACCCGACCATCCGAAGATGACAAGGCCGGTGTACAGCTGTTTAGTCATGATGCGTGGGTAATGTAGAGGACGACAGATGGCAAGGTACCTGTCAAAGGCCATGATGCAAAGGAAGAAGCCCTCATCACACCCAAAAGAGAAGAAGAAGTAGAACTGTGTGAAACAGCTCACAAAGGAGATCGACTTGCTTGTGGACAGGAAATTGGCCAACATATTAGGGACGGTCGTGGTGACATAACATATTTCTAGGAGAGAGAAATTGCCCAAGAATATGTACATGGGGGTGTGAAGACACCGGTCCCACAGCACAGCATAGACAATGGCCGTATTCCCCATCAGAGTCAGGATGTAGACTACTGAGAAGAGCCCAAAGTAGAGGAGCCGCATTTCTGGGCTTGAGGGAAAGCCCATGAGGATGAAGTGGCTAATGGAGTTGGTGGTTTCTGTGCTGGACACATTCTTTGGTTTGGAAGACATGGAGATGACTTGGTTATTGTACTTTAATGGAGTATGCTGGTTCTTCCTGAAAACAGCAAGTTTCCTTATCTTTTATTTCATAAAGTAGTAAACAGATTTTTGCTTAAGCAACAAAACTGACTTTCATGACTCAGCCCCTGAACAAAAATTATTTTAAACAGTCACAATAAAGGAAAGAAGGAAAACATGAATTGGAGACAAATTTTTCCTTTCTAAGAATGCTAGGCTAGATACTAGGAATGCCAGCTTTTGTGATTCTGGATAATTATCTCTATTAGTCTACTCTTTCACCTGTTTACCTACACTATCAATAGTACATTTCTGTGCATGTGGAGTTCTTTCAACAGTCTGAGTACTTGATTCTTTATGATTTATAACTGATTAAATAATAAAAAATATTAAACCAGGACACTTTAAGAATCTGTCTAAATGTAGTATCGTGTCAGGACATAAACTAATATTCATTTTCACTTTCAGTTCCTCCAGGTTACTCATGGTTTTAAAATGACAAAAAATACTTCTGTCATTCCAGGACTTTTCTCTCTCTCTCTCTCTCTCTTTTTTTGTTTTTTTTTTTTGCTGTTTTATGTATTCATACCAATGTTTAGTGTAAAAAATGTTTCCTTTCCCTTTTAGGCAACTGAATGCACTATACACTGTGAGAAAGAGTCCTATACCTTGGCCTCTAATTTGCTCTGGCTACATATTTTGATGCACTTCCATGTGCATATGTGAACTAGATATGACCATTATGGCAGCTGACCTGAGGGAAAGCAGCTGGTCTGAGTGACTGTGACCAAGTTCATTGTGTGCTCATTCATAGTCAAGTTGGCTGCAAGAAAAATGGAAAAATAGTTTTATGTTTCTGTGAGGATTTTCATAGTTGTTTTTCCCCGCCCCCCACCCCCGACTTTTCTCACATGTTCCTTTTTCTCTCTCTTAGGCAGACCTTTGGTATCTTTTTACATCTCACTAAGTCCCATCTAGGCCTTTCCTGTCTGGGCATATCTGAAACAAGCAGCTTCTCACTTCTCTTTTTCTTGGGCTACCTCCATCTGAAGTAGTTGTTATTAAATCAAAACTCAATTCTCCTGTTTCTTTGGTACCTTACTCTGACCTTTTACATTAAGCAAAGTAATTCATTCAAAAATATTTATTAAAATTCTCTACTGTGTTAAGTGGTCTTTTAAGTGCTAGAGAAACAGATGTGGATATGACAGATATTGCATTAATAGAGCACTTATTTTTTCCCCACTCCTGGAAATATTTTTGAATTTTATAAGGAATATTTAATAAATCGAAGAAGCCTTTTCAAGGTGGAAATCCAAGACTCTCAGTGAAGGAAATCCTGGACCTATTTGTGTAAAGGTCAGACCATATAGATGGCTGACTCTTTTATTTGACCATTATAATGGCATCTAGATTGGAAGGACTACTATTTATAGATTCTCATTGCCCTGAGATTGTATATACAGTTGTAGTAAGTCACATGAGCCAAATCCTTGACTCTATGAGTTTTCTAAAAACAGTTTATATTAATGTTTTTAAAGAAAGAATAAACTCATTCACACAGGGCTCTTGAGAAATCATGTCCTCTAATAACCTTTTTGAAAGTTTTTTAAAAAAATTATTGAACTATACTTGTTATATTAGTGTCAGGTGTACAACATAGTGATTTGACAATTTTATGCGTATTGCAATGCTCGCCACGATAAGCGTAGTTTTCATGTTACCGAACATGTTTTTACAACATTATTGACTATATCTCCTATGTTATACTTTTCTATATTCCAATGGATTGTCCTGTCCTTTAGACATTCCTGTGGTCCTATTTACTCAGGACCCTAGTGTGAGCCATATCAGTTAAATTATTTTATTTACAGAATGGTCATTGACAAAGGATTTGTTTCAAATCATTATTGATATGTACCCCTCTTGTTTTAAAATATTTCCTAGGGATAATAATTGTCCAATGCCAGAGTTTAGGGTACATCCTGTATGTACAACAAAAAAAACAATAAAAACACAATATGCTGAAATCTTGTGTTACTTCAAAAAGAACCCACATTAAACCAGTGCTCATTAATATAACGAAACTGAAAAGTAACATTTGGGCTTGGGAAAGAAGATATCTCTGGAAAGAGAGATTTGCTGTATTTACTCACCAAGCAACAAAAATCATCAAAATAAATCCTTCTCCAGTGATTTGTCAGTTAATATACATCTTCACTTGAAATCCTAAGCTTCTTTGTATAGATCTCTTATTTATCTTTTAGAGTGATATACAAACTGAGTGAGAAATATTCTCCAGAACTCAGAGAAACAAGGAAATTGATATTTTTAGGCTTTATTTATTTGTCAGCATTTCATTCTAATGAAATATTTTCATTTTTTCAAAGATAAGACACTTCCTGTAAAATTATTTTTGCAAAAAATTCGAGCACATGTGGGCCCACATGTTATACAGTTTCCACTTACTCTTTGGAGGAATGCTGAGAAGAGGTTTAGAATCCAGACATAAAATATTACTCCATAGAGCAACAGGTACATGAAGGACTCCCGAGAAATTGGATGATCCAGTATGTAATCTCTCAGGGATTTCAAAGGGCGAACCTTACAAGGTATTTCATCTCTAGCTTCAGAGTGCAAGTTTATGATTAAAATGAAAGCCCAGATGAAGGGGTTAGCTATGTCTATTTCTCTGCATCATGAACATTCAGGATTTGGGACTTATCCTCTTGATGATTTGATAGTATTTGTTCAAAAGAGCAGATAATTTTTGAATTTTTACTTACTTATAATCAAACACCAAGTCTTAGTATTCCACAAGAAATAATGAAGATATAGAAGTTGATTCTATCTTTTCTTCCTTCTCTGGTATCCATGTATTGCTGAAGGTTTGGGAGGGACTAATTAAGTCGTAATAAGGATGGTCATAATAGCTACAATAGGAAGCTCTATCGTTGGATTCCCTTTATCTACTTTGAAGAAGAAACCATTCTTTGATCATCAAATATCTGTACTTGAGGTAGTTTGTTAGAGATTTCTTGGGTCTATTTTATGTACAGCAGAAAGAATTGGCAGCTTAAACTCATAGAAACAAAGGTTAGAATGGTGATTGTCAGGGACTGGGAGTGAAGGAAATGAAGAGATGTTTGTCAAAGGGTACAAATTTCCAGCTATAAGATGAATAAGTTCTAATGTACGGTATAGTGATTATAGTTAACAACTATGTATTATATACTTGAAAGGCACTAAGAAAGTAGATTTTAAATGTTCTCACCACCACCACCAAAAAAAAAAAAAGAAGTAATTATATAAGGTGATGGAAGTGTTAACCTTATTGTGGTAATCATTTCACAATATACAAATGTATTAAATCATCATGTTATAATGTTATATATAGATTTACACAATGTTATATGTCAATTATATCTCAGTAAGACTGGGAAGAATTGGCATCTCAAGAAATTTAATTGGCATGCTGTTATTCCACAAATATTTATTGAATACTTACCATGTACCAGTCAATATTTAATGTCCCAGGGATATTGTATGAAACAACCTTACAACTCCTGTCTTCGCAGTACATATATTCTTTTGGAGGGAGAAAAAAAATAAATAACATAAATAAGATAATTGTATTATTAGAAAATATGAATAAAAAATAGCGTAGGGAATGAGAAGAGAATGTTAGAATGGCAGGATTTCATGACTTTAACTAGGGTGGTAAGGCAATTCTCATAGAGAAGATAACATTTAAACAATGTCTTGAAGTGAGAGAACAAACTGTATGGTTATCTGGGGGTATTGCATTTCAGGCAAAAAGAATAGTCAGTCATAGGAACCAAAGGCAGAAGAAAGGGTAATATGTTGGAGAAAGAGCAAAGAGGCCAGCGTGGCAGTGGGAAAAGTAATAGGACAAGGCGGTAGAGAGATAACAGGGTGAAGACGGAAGCTCTAGGGACTTACAGGCTATTGTAGACATTAATTTTCACTGTTTAGAAAGGATCAGTGAGGGAATTTAAGCAGAGAATAAAGTTATCTGGCTTGAGGTTTTTTTTTTTTTAATTTTAAAACATGGTCCCTAAAAATATGCATATTGTAATTATACAGCTCACTGAATTACTAAAAGAACATACTTCCACTTCACCACCACCTGAGTAAATATCATTACCTTGACTCTCAGAAGCGTCATTGTCACCTTCCCTGGTAGTACTTCTTTCTCCAGAGTTACCTCTGTCTCTACTTTAAGTAACATCAATTTGCCTGTAATGGGGATTTGGGACGTTCTCTCTTGATGATTTGACAGTATTTGTTCAAAAGAGGAGATAGTTTTCAAAATTTCACTAATAATCAATCACCAAGTTTTCAATTTCCCTGATTTTGAAATGTACATAAATAAATCATACAGCATCTGTTTTGTGTCTGGAAACTCTTATTCATAATTAAATTTCTGAGGTTTATTGGTGATCTTTCATATAAATGTAGTACATTTATTTTTATTACTACATATTATTCCTTTGTATGAATGTACCACATCTCCACCTTACTGTTTTTGGGACATTTGGGTTGTTTCTAGTTTGGGGGAACTACGAGTAATGCTGCAATGAATAATACCCTACATATCTCTTGGTGAATGCTTACAAGAATTTATGTTGTGTATGTATGAGATTGCTGGATTCCAGGGAATGCATAAATTCAACTATAACAGATAATGTCAAAGAGTATTCCAAAATGGTTATTCAAATGTATTGTCTCATGAGTAGTCTACGATAATCCTCATTATACTGTGTTTTTGGTTTTTTTTATGTTTTTTTTATTATATTATGTTAGTCACCATACAGTACATCCCTCGTTTTTGATGTAAAGTTCAGTGATTCGTTAGTTGCATATAACACCCAGTGCACCATGCAATACGTGCCCTCCTTACTACCCATCACCAGTCTATCCCATTCCCCCACCCCCTCCCCTCTGAAGCCCTCAGTTTGTTTCTCACAGTCCATAGTCTCTCATGCTTCATGGTTTTTGTTTTGTTTTGTATTTGTCCTTGGTTATGTCAGTTTTTTGAAGAAAAAAAACATTCAGGAAAACACATCCTGTGTTATATTCTTTTTTAAATAATGACTTTTCAAGAGTCTTGCCCATTTTTAAATTATTGGGAATTTTAAAGGTTTTAAAAATATATTCTGGGGGAACCTGAGTGGCTCAGTCAGTTAGGTGTTGGACTTTGATTTTGGCTCAGGTCATGATCTCAGGGTTGCAAGATGTAGCCCTGCATCGGGGCTTTATGCTTAGTGGAGAGTCTGCAAGAGAGTTTGTCTCTCCCTCTTCCTCTGCCCTGCCCCCCCCCAGTGTATGCTCTGTCTCTCTCTCTTAAAATAAATATATATATATATATATATTATAATGTGTATTTTATATATATATTGAAAACAAGCCTTCAATCAGTTATATATATTCCAAATACTTTCTCCTGTTTAATAAGCTTATTTTTTCAGTCTCATAATTGCTTTTTAATGATAAGTTTTTTCTTCTAAATTTGAATTTCAGCATAGTTAACATATAGTGTTACATTCGTTTCAGGTGTACAATATAGTGATTCAGCAATTCCATGTATTACTCAGCGCTCATCAAGAGATGTACACTCCTTAATCTCCATCACCTATTTCACTCATCCCCCATTTATCTCCCCTCTGATAACCATCTGTTTTTCTCTACAGTTAAGAGTTTGTGTTTTGGTTTGTATCTCTTTTCTTCCCCTCACCCTTTGCTTGTTTTGTTTCTTATATTCCACATATGAGTGAAATTATATGGTATTTGTCTTTCTTTGGCTTATTAATGAACAGAAGTTCTTAATTTTAATGTGTCTAATTTATCAATCAAGTTTCTTTATGGCTAATTCTTTTTATTTCAAAGTTATGAAAATATTCTATTTTTTAGAAGTGTTGATGCCTGAAGATCAGAGTTAAGATGGCGGAGGAGTAGAGGACCCCTTTTTCAGCCGGTCCCCTGAGTCGAGCGGGATAGGTACCAGACCAGTCTGAACATCCACGGAAACAGCCTGAGACGCAGGAAGATACAGCTGGATCTCTACAAATGAACATCTCCAGCGCTGGGTATTGAGGTATGAAGCGGGGAGCCGTGAAACCGAGCACAGATATCGGAAGATAAACGGAAGGGTCAGTGCAGTGGAGGGAGCCGCCGCATTCGGGCGCTGGGAAGCGGTAGCCACCTGCATGGGGGAGCGGGTGGACTCGCAGACCGGCACCCTCGAGAAAACAGACTGGGACCTTGAACAGAGAGCGCGTGCCACCGGACTTCTCATGGAACTCCAGAATCCCGGTGTGCACACTGGAAGCAGACTGAGACCAGGAGCTCCGGAGCGCCTGGGGGCGGCTGGCGGCTGAAGGCAGGTGGTGTTAGAAACACAAAGGACAGAGACCCGCAGGCCCTGGAAGTGGGGGCTGGGACGTGGGGTGTGGGGCGCACATCCCGGGACTCTGCAGGGTTGAGCAGCACCAACAGAAACAGAGTTAAAGTGGCCAGAACATCAGTGGAGAACGGTCCGCAATCCCTCTGTTCTGAGACAGAGGCTGAGATTTGGCCGCTGCTGCTCTGACTCTCAGAAGAGGCACAGTAAGCCGCCAGGGAAAGCCTCCAGAGAACAAAAGCCTGGAAATACCGGCTCACAGCATGCCCACCTCCACCCCCCCTTGCAGGGGACACAGAGACTCTACCCAAACAGGGTTGCCTGAGTATCCCGGCGGCAGGCCCCTCCCCCAGAAGGCAGGCTGAAAAATCAAGAAGCCCACACCCTGGGGCGCCTGGGTGGCATAGTCTTTGAGCCTCTGTCTTCGGCTCAGGGCGTGATCCCGGTGTTCCGGAGAGAAGTCCCTCATCAGGCTCCTCCGCTGGGAGCCTGCTTCTTCCTCTCCCACACACCTGCTTGTGTTCCATCTCTCGCTGGTTATCTCTCTGCCACATAAATAAATAAAATCTTTAAAGAAGAAGCCTACATCCCTAAGATCCCTATAAAACAAGGGTGCATGGCCTGGGTCCTGGTCAATAATGTGGGCTCTGGACAACCCCACAACCTCTCCTCATCAGAATGACGAGAAGGAGAAGTCCCCCCCAGCAAAGAAAAGATAATGAGTCTGTGGCCTCTGCCACAGAACTAATGGATATGGATGTAACCAAATTATCAGAAATGGAATTCAGAGTAACAATGGTCAAGATGATGTGTAGACTTGAAAAAAGTATTAAAGAAAATGTTAATGAGAATATGGAATCTCTAAGGGTGAAAATGAGAGCAAATCTGGCAGAAATTAAAAATTCTATGAGCCAAATGCAGTCAAAACTAGAGCCTCTGACAGCGAGGGTAAATGAGGCAGAGGAACATATTAGCGAATTGGAGGATGGGTTAGTAGAAGAAAAAACGAAAATAGAAGCTGGACTTAACAAAATCCAATCTCAAGAATGTAGGTTACGGGAGATTACTGACTCAATGAAACGATCCAATGTCAGAATCATCGGCATCCCCGAGGGGGTGGAGAAAAACAGAGGTCTAGAAGAGATATTTGAACAAATTGTAGATGAAAACTTTCCTAATCTAGCAAAGGAAACACGCTTTCATGTCCAAGAGGCAGAGAGGACCCCTCCCAAGCTCAACCATGACAAACCTATGCCACGTCACGTCATACTGCATATTCGCAAATGTTAGATCCAAGGATACAGTATTGAAAGCGGCGAGGGCAAAGAAATTTCTCACGTACCAAGGCAAAGGTATCAGAATTACATCAGACCTGTCTACACAGATCTGGAATGAGAGAAAGGGTTGGGAGGGGCATTTTTAAAGCTCTCTCAGAGAAAAACATGCAGCCAAGGATCCTTTATCCAGCAAGGCTGTCATTCAGAATTGATGGAGAAATAAAAACCTTTCAGAATCTCCAGTCATTAACCAATTTCATAACCACAAAACCAGCCCTACAGGAGATATTAAGGGGGGTTCTACAAAGCTAAAAAGGCCCCAAGAGTGATACAGAACAGAACGTCACAACCGATACAAACAAGGACTTTACAGGCAACATGGCATCATTAAAATCATATCTCTCAATAATCACTCTCAATGCAAATGGCTTGAATGCTCCCATAAACGCCACAGGGTTGCAGATCAGATAAAAAGAAATGACCCATCCATTTGAGGCCTACAAGAGACTTATTTTGAACCCAAAGATACAATCAGACTGAGAGTAAAGGGATGGAGTACCGCCTTTCATGCAAATGGACCTCAAAAGAAAGCTGGGGTAGCAATTCTCATATCAGACAGATTGGATTTTAAACTAAAGACTATAGTTAGAGACAGGGAAGGACACTATATTATTCTTAAAGGATGTATCCAACAAGTGGAGATGAGAATTATAAATATCTATGCCCCCAACAGGGGAGCAGCAAGATACACAAGCCAACTCTTAACCAGAATAAAGAGACATATAGATAAAAATACACTAATAGTAGGAGACCTCAACACTCCACTATCAGCAATAGACAGATCACCTAAGCAAGAAATCAGCAAAGAAACAAGAGCTTTGAATGCCATACTCGACGAGTTGGACCTCATAGATATATATAGAACACTACACCCCAGAACCAAAGAATACTCATTCTATTCTAATGCCCATGGAACATTCTCAAGAATAGACCATGTTCTGGGTCACAAAACAGGTCTCAACCGATACCAAAAGATTGAAATTATCCCCTGCATATTCTCAGACCACAACGCTCTGAAATTGGAACTCAACCACAAGGAAAAATTTGGAAGAAACTCAAACACTTGGAGACTAAGAACCATCCTGCTCAGGAATGACTCGATAAACCAGGAAATCAAAAATCAATTTAAACAATTTATGGAGACCAACGAGAATGAAAACACAACGGTCCAAAACCTATGGGATACTGCAAAGGCAGTCCTAAGGGGGAAATACATAGCCATCCAAGCCTCACTCAAAAGAATAGAAAAATCTAAAATGCAGTTTTTATATTCTCACCTCAAGAAGCTGGAACAGCAACAGAGGGACAGGCCTAATCCACGCACGAGGAAGCAGTTGACCAAAATTAGAGCTGAAATCAATCAAGCAGAAACCAGAAGTACAGTAGAGCAGATCAACAGGACTAGAAGCTGGTTCTTTGAGAGAATCAATAAAATTGACAGACCACTGGCAAGACTTATCCAAAAGAAAAGAGAAAGGACCCAGATTATTAAAATTATGAATGAAAAAGGAGAGGTCACGACGAACACCACTGAAATTGGAAGAATTATTAGAAATTTTTATCAACAGCTATATGCCAATAAACTAAGCAATCTGGAAGAGATGGAATCCTTCCTGGAAACCTATAAACTACCAAGATTGAAACCGGAAGAAATTGATTCCTTAAACAGGCCAATTAATTATGAAGAAATTGAGTCAGTGATAAACAACCTTCCAAATAACAAAACTCCAGGCCCGGACGGTTTTCCTGGGGAATTCTACCAAACATTCAAAGAAGAAATAATACCTATTCTCCTAAAGCTATTTCAAAAAATAGAAACAGAAGGAAAGCTACCAAACTCATTCTATGAGGCCAATATTACCTTGATCCCCAAACCAGGCAAAGACCCCATCAAAAAGGAGAATTACAGACCGATTTCCCTAATGAATATGGACGCCAAAATCCTCAACAAGATACTTGCTAATAGAATCCAACAGTACATTAAAAGGATTATCCATCACGATCAAGTGGGATTCATACCTGGGATGCAAGCGTGGTTCAATATTCGCAAATCAATCAGCGTGATACATCATATCAACAAGAAAAGACTCAGGAACCATATGATCCTCTCAATCGATGCCGAAAAAGCATTTGACAAAATACAGCATCCTTTCCTGATTAAAACCCTTCAGAGTGTAGGAATAGAAGGTACATTTCTCAATCTCATAAAAGCCATCTATGAAAAGCCTACTGCAAATATTATTCTCAATGGGGAAAAGCTGGAAGCCTTTCCCTTAAGATCAGGAACTCGACAAGGATGCCCACTCTCGCCACTATTATTCAACATAGTACTAGAAGTCCTTGCAACAGCAATCAGACGACAAAAAGGGATCAAAGGTATTCAAATTGGCAAAGAAGAAGTCAAAATGTCTCTCTTTGCAGATGACATGATACTCTATATGGAAAACCCAAAAGAAGCCACTCCCAAACTATTAGAAGTTATAGAGCAATTCAGTAACGTGGCGGGATACAAAATCAATGCTCAGAAATCAGTTGCATTTCTATACACGAATAACGAGACCGAAGAAAGAGAAATTAGGGAATCCATCCCATTTACAATAGCACCAAAAACCATACGTTACCTTGGAATTAACTTAACCAGAGACGTAAAGGACCTATATTCTAGAAACTATAAATCACTCTTGAAAGACATGGAGGAAGACACAAAAAGATGGAAAAATATTCCACGCTCATGGATCGGAAGAATTAACATAGTTAAAATGTCCATGCTACCCAGAGCAATCTACACTTTCAATGCTATCCCGATCAAAATACCAAGGACATTTTTCAAAGAACTGGAACAAATAGTCCTTAAATTTGTATGGAAACAGAAAAGGCCCCGAATCTCCAAGGAACTGTTGAAAAGGAAAAACAAAGCTGGGGGCATCACAATGCCGGATTTCGAGCTGTACTACAAAGCTGTGATCACAAAGACAGCATGGTACTGGCACAAAAACAGACACACAGACCAATGGAACAGAATAGAGAACCCAGAAATGGACCCTCGGCTCTTTGGGCAACTAATCTTTGATAAAGCAGGAAAAAACATCCAGTGGAAAAAAGACAGTCTCTTCAATAAATGGTGCTGGGAAAATTGGTCAGCTACATGCAAAAGAATGAATCTTGACCACTCTCTCACACCATACACAAAAGTAAACTCCAAATGGATGAAAGACCTCGATGTGAGACAGGAATCCATCAAAATTCTAGAGGAGAACATAGGCAGCAACCTCTACGAAATCGGCCAAAGCAACCTTTTTCATGACACATCTCCAAAAGCAAGAGAAACAAAAGATAAAATAAACTTATGGGACTTCATCAAGATCAAAACTTCTGCACAGCCAAGGAAACAGTCAAAAAAACTAAGAGGAAGCCCACTGAATGGGAGAATATATTTGCAAATGACACTACAGATAAAAGACTGGTATCCAAGATCTATAAAGAACTTCTCAAACTTAATACACGAGAAACAAATAAACAAATAAAAAAATGACCAAAAGTTATGAACAGACACTTTTCCAATGATGACATACAAATGGCTAAGAGTCAAATGGCTAAGAGACACATGAAAAAATGTTCAAAATCATTAGCCATCAGGGAAATTCAAATCAAAACCACACTGAGGGGCGCCTGGGTGGCACAGCGGTTAAAGCGTCTGCCTTCGGCTCAGGGCGTGATCCCGGCGTTACGGGATCGAGCCCCACGTCAGGCTCCTCCACTATGAGCCTGCTTCTTCCTCTCCCACTCCCCCTGCTTGTGTTCCCTCTCTCGCTGGCTGTCTCTATCTCTGTCAAATAAATAAATAAAATCTTAAAAAAAAAAAAAACCACACTGAGATACCACCTTACGCCAGTTAGAATGGCAAAAATAGACAAGGCAAGAAACAACAATTGTTGGAGAGGGTGTGGAGAAAGGGGATCCCTCCTACACTGTTGGTGGGAATGCAAGTTGGTACAGTCACTCTGGAAAACAGTGTGGAGGTCCCTTAAAAAGTTAAAAATAGAGCTACCCTATGACCCAGCCATTGCACTACTGAGTGTTTACCCCAAAGATACAGACGTAGTAAAGACAAGGGCCATATGCACCCCAATGTTCATAGCAGCATTGTCCACAATAGCTAAATCGTGGAAGGAGCCGAGATGCTCTTCAACAGATGACTGGATCTAGAAGTTGTGGTCCATATATACAATGGAATATTACTCAGCTATCAGAAAGAACGAATTCTCAACATTTGCTGCAACATGGACGGCACTGGAGGAGATAATGCTAAGTGAAATAAGTCAAGCAGAGAAAGAAAAATATCATATGATTTCTCTCATCTATGGAACATAAGAAATAGGATGATCGGTAGGGGAAGAAAGGGGGGGTAATCAGAAGGGGGAATGAAACATGAGAGACTATGGACTATGAGCAACAAACTGAGGGCCTTAGAGGGGAGAGGGGTAGGGAATGGGATAGACTGGTGATGGGTATTAAGGAGGGCACGTATTGCATGGTGCACTGGGTGTTATACGCAACTAATGAATCATCGAACTTTATATCGGAATCTGGGGATGTACTGTATGGTGACTACTATAATATAATAAAAATCATTTTAAAAAAAAGTGTTGATGCCTTACTTTCAAATTTAAAAGCTGCAATTATCCTGGTCATAATTTCTGTGTATGGTGTGACATAGAGGTAAAATTTCATTTTTCCACATGAAAATCCATTTGACTTAGACTTTTTTTAATCAAACCTATATTCTACACCTGCTGTATAGTCCTATTTTTATCATAAATTAAGTGTCCATGTATGCATGGGTTGGTTTCTGGATTCTCAATGAATTTTGTCTGTCTCCTTGTACCTATTGTACCAGTAGCACATTCTCTTAATTATTGTAGCTTTATAATAAGTTTTGATATCAAGTGAGATAAGTCCTCCCAATTTATTTCTCTTCAAACTCTTCTTGATAGTCTTTGCCCAATGCCTTTCCACATAACTTTAGAATCCTCTTGTCAATTTGCACAGAAATTATTGCTGGAATTCTGATTGGGATTGCTTCTAATGGGGACATTGATTGTCATCTACAGAATAATTATTCTTATAATCCATGGACTTGGCATATCTTCCTATTAATTTATATCTTCTTGAATTTCTTTCAACAAGTTTTATAGTTTTCTGTATAGAAGGCTTGTCAAATACATTTGTTTTCCTTTTTTCCCACTGAGCTCCTCTCTTCATTGTTTGCCATTGTTATAATACAGAGAGATGGGTTGGGGGGCAAATCATAACATGGAAATTTGTAGCCAATTGCAAGGATATTTGTGAAGTTTGCGGCTTGTTGACCTCATTCCAACTTGGCAGTTTGAAGTCAATTTCTTACCTCCTCCCCTTCTTTTCTAGTTGGGGATCCCTTTACCAAATGAAGCAGTAAAGTCAGAGCACTTTGCAGGTCCAAGTTGCTTCCAAGGCTGTCTTGATATCCTAAATCCCCAGAGTTTCTGGGTCCTTTGGTCCCCCTCTTCTGGTTCCTCTTTATTTGCCTGGAGTCTTCTCACTCTGTTTTTCCTCCCGATTTGTTGAGAAATAATTGACATAGGTCACTTTATAAGTTTAAGGTGTGCAGCATGATGGTTTGATTTACATCTGTTGTGAAATAATTACCACTATAAGTTTAGCTAACCTCCATCCTCTCACATAGATGCAATTTAAAGAAAATAGAAAATTTCTCCTTAGATGACAACTCTTAGAATCTATTCTCTTAGCAACTTTAAATCTCTAAGGGCTGTGAGTAGTTTGCACTTCATTATTTCTCCAAACCAGGGCTCACTATTTAGCACATAGGAGACACTCAGTAAATGTTTGGGAGATGACTATATTAAAAATGAGTGCAGGAATATTTCAATGGAGAAGAAGAAAATGGTGGGAAAGAGAAAATACATCATTCAGATATCATATGGTATCTGAATAATAGACACTGACAATTAGGTTTTAGCACCTTTGAATGTGTTTGGGATGGGAAAATAGTGTACATTTTGTCAGTAGTAAGTTTATGGCTTCAGGAGTTTCTATAAGAATAATGTGAACATTATCTCCTCCAGTGCCGTCCATGTTGCAGCAAATGTTGAGAAATTGTTCTTTTTGATAGCTGAGTAATATTCCATTGTATGTATGGACCACAGCTTCTTAATCCAGTCATCTGTTGAAGGGCATCTCGGCTCCTTCCATGATTTAGCTATTGTGGACAATGCTGCTATGAACATTGGGGTGCATATGGCCCTTCTCTTCACTACATCTGTATCTTTGGGGTAAATACCCGGTAGTGCAATTGCTGGATCATATGGTAACTCAATTTTTAACTTTTTAAGGGACCTCCACACTGTTTTCCAGAGTGGCTGTACCAACTTGCATTAGAGATAATTCTAAGTGAAATAAGTCAAGCAGAGAAAGACAGTTATCATATGATTTCTCTCATCTATGAACATAAGAACTAGGAAGACCGGTAGAAGAAAGGGATAAAGAAAGGGGGGGGTAATCAGAAGGGGGAATGAAGCATGAGAGACTATTGATTCTGAGAAACAAACTGAGGGCTTCAGAGGGGAGGGGAGTGGGGGAATGGGATTAGGCTGGTGATGGGTAGCAAGGAGGGCACGTATTGCATGGTGCACTGAGTGTTATACGCAACTACTGAATCATCGAACTTTACATCAAAAACCAGGGATATACTGTATGGTGACTAACATAATATAATAAAAAAATATTACAATAAAAAAGAAGATAACCAAAATTATTCACCCATTCATAAAAAAGAGAGAAAAAAAAAGAGTAATGTGAACAGAATTTGGTTTCCAGGGTGGGATGTGGTTTCAATATTGATAATACCATTCTTTGGGGCCTAAGATCTTAAAGACAATCTAAGGCACATTTTGTTGGGGGATGAAATTCAAGAGGAAATTCAGAAAAAAATTCCTGGATATATTGATAGGGAAGCCTGGAAGGATATGGGGAAAACTAAAGACACGACTATTTTTTAATTATTATTTTTTTTATTTTTTTTAAGATTTTATTTAGTTATTTGAAATAGAGTGAGAGCCAGTGAGTGAGAGAGAGTATGAGCAGGGGCTGGGGGGAGGTGGGGCAGGGAGGGCTGAGGGAGAGGGAGAAGCAGGCTCTCCACTGAGCAGGGAGCCCAATATAGGGCTCAATCCCAGGACCCTGAGATCATGACTGAGCATAAGGCAGCTGTTTAACTGACTGAGCCACCCAGGTGCCCCAAAAGACACAACTATTGAAGAAATTAAGCTTGTCAAAATACATAGATCAGGTCATTTTCCCACACACAGAGCTGATAATTAGAACCCTGGGAGGGAAATCATTTTAGGGGGACAACTTTGAAGGCCTGAGACTCACCTGCCTAAATCTCTCCTAAAATATCTCTTTTAGTGTGCTCTCATCCTAGAAATAATACCTTTAATAGGTTTTGCACTTATATAAAGGTATTTTTCTTATCATTTTAAGTTGTATAGCACTGTAGGACATTTGCTCTTTGACTTGTTACTAGACATATACACTGTGCTAGGAAATTATATACAATTAAAATGACTATTTTAGAAAATCTAAGACAAATTGGCAAATATGAAATAATATAGAAAAAATTAAAAATACTATTAATGACACTACTAGTCCTTTAATGGGTCATATAAAAATAATACTTTGTCGTATTTCCCCACTTTTCCCATTCTTATTTGTAATCATTTTATAGCAATTTTTTGCATGTCTTCATAAAATTAAAAAAAATTATTTTATTGAAGTATAGTTGATACACAATGTTACATTAGTTTCAGGTGTACAACATAGTGATTCAACTTCTCTGCTCACCACAGTGTAGCTACCATCAGTTACCATACAGTGTTATTGCATTTCTATTGGCTATATTCCCTATGCTGTAAGTTGTATCCCTGTGACTTATTCACTCCATAATTAGAAATCTGTATCTCTCACTTGCCTTTACCCATTTTGCATGTCCCCTTACTGCTTTTTTGTTTGTCAAGTGGAATTATTGGATCTTTGGTATTTCTATTTTTAATTTTTTGAGGAACTTTCATAGTTTTCCATAGCAGCTATACCAATTACATTCCCACCAACAGTGTACAAGGGTTCTTTTTCCCCTTCATCTTTGCCAACACTTGTTATTTCTTTTCTGTTTGATGCTAGCCATTCTGCCAGATGTAGGGTGATATAACTCCTTGTAGTTTTGATCTGCGTTTCCCTGATGATGAGTGATGTTGAGCATCTTTTCATGTGTCTTTTGGCCATCTGGATGTCTTCTTTGAAAAATATCTATTCAGGTCCTCTGCTCATTTTTAAATCAGATTGGATGTGTGTGTGTGTGTGTGTGTGTGTGTGTGTGTGTGTGTGTGTGTGTGCTGAGTTCTATAAGTTCTTTATATATTTTGGATACTAACCCCTTATTGGATATACCATTCACAAATATTTTCTCCCATTCACTAGGATGCCTTTTAGCTTTGCTGATGGTTTCCTTTGCTGTGCATAAGTTTTTTTTTTATTTTGGTATAGACCCAATAGTTTATTTTTGCTTTCATTTCCCTTGCCTGTGGAGCCCTATCTAGAAAAAATGTTGCTAGGGATGATGTCAAACAAATTACTATCTATGTTTTCTTCTAGGAGTTTTATGATTTCAGGTCTCACATTTAAGTCTTTAATCCATCTTGAGTTTATTTTTTGTGTATAAGAAAGTGGTCCAGTTTTGTTCTTTTGCATGTAGCTGTCCAGTTTTCCCAGCACCATTTGTTGAAGAGCAACCATGCTATTTTATTTCTTTTTTTTATACTATCTTATTTCTATCCTCAGACTTATACACACTATCCTCTCGACATGGTTAGTTTTCATTCTACACAGATAGAAAAATTCTTTAAAAATCATAAAGAACTTAAACAATCAATTATTATTATTTCATTAAGTTTTTTCCAGGTAATCATATTTCCAGGTCTCATCTCTGTTTCAGTACATTTATTCTTTTGTATTGAATGGTACTAAGATAAGGAATATAGTAAGTTATACGAACCTAAAACAACCCAAAGAGCAAGCAGTTAGAAAAAAAATCCTACTTTCACAAAATCCTATTTAAGAATTAGATTTGCTGAGAAGAAATTTTTTGACGAGCCCAGTTTGAGGAACAATCCAAAACTGCAAAGGGCCTACATATAGAAAACAAGTATTCTGAATGAGAAAGGAAAAGATGTTCTGGTTTTTCTGGTGGGTGGTGGGAAGAGCATGAGGAAAGAAGAGAAAGAGGCAGAACAGGTATAATATGAAAGATAGACTGCATGTTCTAGCACAGTGGCCGTTCCTATGACTTTACCTAACCCCAACCTGTAGTCAGGTTAATAAACCCACACAAAACTGGAATTACTTTGTTTTTGAATAAAATGTTGAAGGGGTGAGTCTCACATTCAGACTGATAAGATCAAAACAAGATAGGGGGTAGATTCAGGGGTGGGAGAAAGGAAGCACACATGAACATGTTTATACGGTATATATGTAGNNNNGAAATAGTGGTGGGTATTTAAGGCATGTGATCCCTGAGAAACTGGGTATCAGAGACAAAGTTACCTATATCTGTAAAAGATAGAAGCTGACCAGGTGACATCTGGGTTATATTTGATTTTCTCCAAAGAGTCCTGATAATGTTTCACATTTTCCTGTTTGCATGCAAGACACACAAGAATATTAATACAATAAAGCCTAGTATAAAAGATTGACGCAAGTTCTTGTAAGATCTTATTTGCTATTTGCTTCATTGAGATGCATTTCTAAAAATATTCCAGGGAATATGGGAGACATATTTGCCTCTCAAATTTACTTAAGACCATTAACTTCCTATAATTTTATATCACTATGTGTCCTACACATATATGGATTCTAGCTCTTGAGAGGTTGTCTTTGACCAAATCTCATAATCCTAAACAGTTTTCTCAGGGCCTTCTTCATCTCTTTATTCCGGAGGCTATAGATGACGGGATTGAAAAATGGAGTCATCACAGAATAAAATAAAGTCACAATTTTTTGGGTCCCTGCTGGATTGCCTGCCGTTGGGCTCACGTACATCACCATGATAGAACCATAGAACAGGGACACTACAGCAAGATGGGAGCCACACATGGAGAAGGCCTTCTGTTGGCCTTCTGCTGAGGGGACCTTCAGCACAGCTCTGATCACCAGAGTATAGGAGCTGGTAATGAAGAGGAAGGTGGAGAAAATGAGGACTGAGTTAAAGATGGCACAGATGATCTCAGTAGCAGGAGCTGGCACACAGGACAGCTTCATAAGGGGCCCTGGGTCACATAAAAAATGATCAATTGTATTGGGACCACAAAAAGGAAGTTGGGAGATCAGGTAAACTGGGAGAAGAAAACAAGAGAAGCCACACACCCAACACCCAGCTCCTATTCTGATGCAGCGCTGAACAGTCATGGCAGTGGGGTAGTGCAGGGACCTGCAGATAGCAAGGTACCTGTTTTCAAAGGCCATGGCAGACAAGAAGAAGGTCTCAGTGGTGCCCATGGAGAAGAAGTAGAACTGGAGGAAGCAGCCATAGAAGGAGATGGTGCTGGTCTCACAGAGCAAGTTGGAGAGCATACTGGGGACAGTAGAAGTGACATACCACATCTCCAGGAAGGAAAAATTGGCCAGCAGGATGTACATGGGGGCGTGGAGATGGTTGTCCCACCACACTGCAGAGATAATGCACAGGTTTCCAGTTAGTGTCAGGACATAGACTGCAAAGAAGAATGAGAAGAGGAGGATCTGAATCTTCCAGGAACAAGGGAATCCAAGAAGAATGAATTCACTCACAGGGTCAGGGTGGTTATTTTCAACTGGGTTTTCATTTTTTTTTCCTCTTCAAATTGCAGTAATAAGATATCACCATGTTACAAATGACTACATCTTAAGATGTTCTCCAATCTTCTTTACAATTCAATTGGCAGCACGGTTTTAGATTACTTAAAGATATTTAGCACTATTTGCCCCGGTGATATTGGGAGGAAATAAGGAACTTGGGGGTGTGCGTGCTTGTTACAGCTTACCATCATGATTGCCATGCCCATCAAGGGCCATTAAGCCCCTGCCTTTTTTGTGTGTGTGTCCTCAGCACTACATAAAATTAAGATAGATGCTTCTTGTCATTCAGAGGCTTTCAACCAAGTCCAGGAACGTCAACTTTAAATCAACCGTTGCTTATAGCAAGGCCACTTTGACATTTGTGTGCCCTCTTATTTTTAAAGATCTCCTGAAATCACACAATTTGCAATATTACTTTCTCTCAGGGTTTAGTGACATAGGCACAATTCTTCAAAGCATTCTTTATTTTTAACTCGGTTCCCTTTGCAGTTAAAAATTTGTTGCGGAAGAGGAGTAAGCTGCTTGTTCTGTCACCTTGAATAAACATTTTAAGTGAAATTGGTATGAATGAATAAGGCTTATTTTTTTTTTACTTTTTTTTAAAGATTTATTTATTTGAGAAACAGTGAAAGTGAGAGAGATCACAGAGAGAGAGGAAGAAGCAGACTCCCCACTGACCAGGGAACCCAACACAGGGCTCGATCCCAGGACCCTGGGATCATGACTTGAGCTGAAGGCAGATGCTTAACCAACTGAGCCACCCAGGTGCCCCTGAATGAATGAGGTTTAGACTAAAGACTACTGTTCTCTTTTAACTGAGATTTACCCTAACTAGAGTACACAGGCTTCAGTCCTCATTTGAAATTTATCACATGCAGGGAAAGTACCTCATGATGGTATTCTATATATATTTTGCCATGTAAAGTAAAAATAACTATGGTGTTATATCACTGAAAGCATTCTGAGATTTGAATTGTATTAGTTGGAGATCTGTGCATAGACTAGTCATTCTCATTTTTCTCTATGTATTATCTCAGGCTTCTGTGTCAGAGTTTCTCCTGGCTAATTTGACCTGTACATGTTTTCCACTCCCCCCTCCCCCCACCGGACCTAATCCTTGATATTTTTCCTTCTGCAATGATCCTCTCTCTGTAAGTGACCTGCCAGTTTGCCCCTTGATTAAAAACCAACCATCTATGTAATATGAAGCCAGATTTTTCTCTCCCTAGCTATGAAGTCTCTTCTGCAACCTGGATTTATCTACCCAATTTCTTTCTCAATATCTCCATTTGATATCTAATGGAACATGCCTATGATTAACCTCTTTTTGATTCTTCTCCCCTCAAACTGGCTGATCCTTCCTTCACCGCCATATCACAAATGGCACCACCATTCACTCAGCTGCTCAGGCTATATACTTTGGTCACATCCTTTCCACTCCTCTGTATACTCTACATCAACAAGGGCTCTGTTCAAAACATGTTCATGTTCAAAACATTCAGAATCTGAACAGTTTTTAGCATTCCTATCAGCTTCCACCCTGGTGCATGCTACCATGAAATTCTCATTTTGACTACTACAAAACCCTCTTAAATTGCCTGTTTCCATTTTTATATGCCTAGAGACTGTTACCCACATAGTAGCTAGATGACAGTTTTTAGAAAATTTGACCATATCAACTACTTGCTATCAATCTTTTAAATACACTTAAAACGCCCAGTTCCTTACCATAGCTAGGAAGGCCAGTGAGGCCTTCCTCCATGTCCTCATTTCCTACCACTCTTCCCCCTGCTGGCCCACTCCAGCTGTGCTGATCCTTGACTATGCCAGGGGTGGCCCATATCCGGGCCTGGAACATCCCTCTGTCCACCTGGCCAGTATTCACGTGCTTTAATCTGTTACTTCATTCAGATTTCTGGTAAAAATCAGAAACTCACAGAGGCCTTCCCTACTTTAGCCCATCTTTGCTATTCTGTTTCCCAGTCCCACTTGAGTTTTCTTCAAAGTGCCTATCGCTACCTGGCATTGTATTATCTACTTAGTGTGTATTTTCTGTCTCAACAGTATGAATGTAAGAGGAAGACATTATTTTGCTTACCAATGTATTCCTAGAATCCAGGACACTCTCTGGTATTTTATAGGTGCTTATTAAATATTTACTGTCTCAATTAATGAACATGGCCCAATACTAACCAATTAGGAAAATACTTGCTTGTAGCCAGAGGAAAAAGCTTTTTAAAAAAATGCAAAGACTGGAAACTCTACTTTGCTAAAAACAAAAGCAGGGCAACAGAGATTTTGCTTGTTACGGGGATACACCATCAGTCCAAGGAAACAGGAGCCTGCTCAAGACAACCCCATTTGACTCATTTCATCTTTCGTTATGTCTCTTTCATCCACGCTGCTTTGCGCCATGAGCTTTCTCACTGCTGCTAGGCTATAATCTGCTCTAAGCCTGTGTGTGTGCTGGATGCGCACACTGTTTCTTGCTGTCTTCTCTGTTTCTCATTGTCCATATCTTTATTTTTATTAAATGGCTTTTGTAATTGTTCCCTCTCATTTTTAAATAGGTAAGTGAACTGCTTTAGGTTATTCCCTCTTGAAGAAAATGTGTTTCTAGTCCATAACTGACATTTTTTCTCTATGTAGTCAGTCAGTGTCCTTTATGGAACAGTGTCCCTCTCTTACTGCCTGATGTTTTCTTCTGCCCCATAGTCAGGGTCAGGAAATCTGGTGCATGTGACTGAATAAGTAATACGGTTTAGAATGGAGTTGTCATTCCACAGTTTATTCTTGGCCCATGTGGTTTGTGGTGCAGCTGACATCTCAGTTTAAGTAAAATACTGTTATTTTTACTAGATATATTTATTAGTATATTTATAAATAAACCACGTATAGCAACATTTATTTAGAACAGTTCTGATGCTGGAGACTCTGTTATATAGTTGAGAGAGTAACCAATTTCCATTAGGAGGAAGCTAGTTTAAATTACATTTTCATATGGAAAAAATACAACAAAGGGTTAGAGGAAAGTGAAAAGGACATTACCAAAACAATCTGAGCTGTACCTTACCTAAAGCTGTTATGGAGGCTTATAGAATCGAATAGAGGGCAGACATTAATATGTCGGTTTCTTTCTCCTGGAGTCAGCTTCCTTCTCCTTGTTCTCTCATTTCAGCAGGGGAATGCTAAACCCAGTGGTGTTCCAATATACGTTTCTTTTCAGGCTTCTGACAGGGGATGAGTGTTGGAAGGTAGTATTATCAAGGATAGCAATTATTTGAAGCCCATACAATGACTATATTGACCTTTTCAGGCAGATTACATGAAGTCATAAAGGGTGCCGTGGTCTCTCCTGATTTGGGAACAACTGATTACAGCCCTGCCTCTAAAGGAGGGTATGTAGCAAACACATTCTGAATCATGATCTTTCTGTTCTTGAGAGTCCATCTCGGAGATGTGGTGACCAGAGCACTCTGTGTGTGCACTCAGGCCTTACTGCTGAGCTCCAGTCCCTTGTATACTTTTTTAAAATTATAATAATATTTTTTATTATGTTAGTCACCATACAGTACATCCCTGGTTTTTGATGTAAAGTTTGATGATTCATTAGTTGTGTATAACACCCAGTGCACCATGCAATACGTGCCCTCCTTACTACCCATCACCAGTCTATCCCATTCCCCCACCCCCTCCCCTCTGAAGCCCTCAGTTTGTTTCTCAGAGTTCAGTCTCTCATGCTTCATTCCCCCTTCTGATTACCCCCTTTCTTTATCCCTTTCTTCTATCGATCTTCCTATTTCTTATGTTCCATAGATGAGAGAAACCATACGATAATTGTCTTTCTCTGCTTGACTTATTTCACTTAGCATTATCTCCTCCAGTGCCGTCCATGTTGCAGCAAATGTTGAGAAATCATTCTTTTTGATAGCTGAGTAATATTCCATTGTATATGTGGACCACAACTTCTTAATCCAGTCATCCGTTGAAGGGCATCTCGGCTCCTTCCACGATTTAGCTATTGTGGACAATGCTGCTATGAACATTGGGGTGCATATGGCCCTTCTCTTCATTACGTCTGTATCTTTGGGGTAAATACCCACTAATGCAATGGCTGGATCATAGGGTAACTTAATTTTTAACTTTTTAAGGGACCTCCACACTGTTTTCCAGAGTGACTGTACCAACTTTCATTCCCACCAACAATGTAGGAGGGATCCCCTTTCTCCACATCCTCTCCAACATTTGTTGTTTCCTGCCTTGTCGATTTTTGCCATTCTAACTGGCGTAAGGTGGCATTTCAGTGTGGTTTTGATTTGAATTTCCCTCATGGCTAATGATTTTGAATATTTTTTCATGTGTCTGTTAGACATTTGTATGTCTTCATTGGAAAAGTGTCTATTCATATCTTCTGCCCATTTTATGATTTGTTTATTGGTTTCTTGTGTATTGAGTTTGAGAAGTTCTTTGTAGATCTTTTTAATAAACGTGCCAAGGTTGGCTTCTGACCCTTCTGGATTACCTGACTTTTCCCAGTGGCCTCATCTAGGAATAACAATGAGAAAGTTTTGGCTAGATCTCAGAATGTATTTCTTTAACTGAGGCCTAAATTGGTCCAACCTCTAGGGGAAAAGGGAAAGATGGTGAAGCCTGGCTCTAAGCTGAAGAATAAGTTGGTCTTGAGCCTTGGATCAGAATGTTAAATATAACCAGAAGCATCTGCATATATTTTTATAGTTATGCAGCTGTGTTTTCCCACAAAAGAGACAACATTGGATTTAGGAATGAAATTGTAAGAGCAAAGCATTCCACAAAGCCAAAGGATATAGAGTTCAGTTATAGTAGAGAATTTACAAAACCCTTCTAACGCTGTTCCATCTGTTTTTTTCTTTCTACAATTGAATACATATATCCCCCCAAGCATGCTGCGGTAATTCTGGGATTTTTAGATCAGTAACAACTGTTCCATTATTACTTGACTATAAAGTGTTGGTCTACTTGTTTTGTGAATTTGTCCTTTTCATTTTACTTCAGCCTGGGTAAAGTAAATTAAACATTTATATCCACATTATAATTACTACAACTAATATTGTGACTTTAGAATGTATAATGGAGGTAATGCTCTAATACTGTTTGACTCTACAGACATCAGATAAAGAGTCCTTCATAAATTCTGGATCCCATAATTTAAGAAGCAAATGGGCAAATGACAGTGATTTTGGAGGAAAGCAATTTAGAAAGGCTTGAAAGTATGAAAAATGGGTAAAGTGGAAGGAACTTGCATATTTAAACTGGAAGACAGAAGACTCTATCAGAAAAAAGGGAAGGTGATCATTTAACAGAACAATTCGATTTGTCCCATTTGTCTCCAAAGTACAGAATTAAAAATAACAGTTAAAAGTTATAGGGAGTTACATTATAATTCAATATGGAGAATAGCTTTTTAACAGAGAAACCTGTCCAGTGATGGTACATGCTACTTCTGAAGACTACTTTCCATCATGGGTTTTGCCAGATGTAGGCTGGGAAAGTGGTAGAAGGGATTTAAGCAAGCATCAGAAGCAATTCTTTTTTCAATCCTGAAACTCCATGATATGCATTTAAGGTATGTCAAGGAAAAAAGAACACAACTTACTCAGGTAACCTCAATGACATAAAAAAAAAGTGTAATGGGAAATACTAAAGTTAGTGAGAACTTGAGGTTTTCATTAACACTGATAAATATGAATAGTATTTTCTAAAGGTCATAAGCTGACAATAGACAAAGGGGTAAAAAGGGAATTCTAGACTACGCTGTGGTCAGTAAGATCCCAGAGTTATGTCATGGGACTACAAATAGTCCAAATCTATTAACTGATGAAATTGTTATTTTCTTCCTGAAAAATGTGTGTAGGATTCTCTTGCTCTCTGAGCCAAAATCTGAACTGCTCTTTAGTTTGGCCAAAGGCAGTTCTGTAAGAATTGTGTAGGGGGCTTCCGGGGATTTTGAGGAAAAAGATAGGACAATGAGGTGGCAGTAGCACACACAACTTTTATTTGGGGACACTGCTTTGAACATTTGCTTGTGGGGGAAATCCCTCACCTCTCATGAGATCTGTCAGAGGCTATAGGCTTATAGACCAGTACTCAAAGGGGAGGAGGACTAAGGGCTAACTAACCCCCAGGAGAAATATGGGGATCAGAGAGTAAGCTTACTTGACTAGGTGCTGTTAGCCTGGAAAGGGGGAGGACTCTATGTCAGAAAGTTCCAAAGGGCAGCAATAACTTGGGGGTGTTTATCTACCTATGGCTGGCAGAATTTATCTTTTTTTTTAATAATAATTTTTCATTATGTTATGTTAGTGGCTAACTAACCCCCAGGAGAAATATGGGGATCAGAGAGCAAGCTAACTTGACTAGGTGCTGTTAGCCTGGAAAGGGGGAGGACTCTATGTCAGAAAGTTCCAAAGGGCAGCAATAACTTGAGGGTCTTTATCTACCTATGGCTGGCAGAATTTATCTTTTTTTAATAATAATTTTTCATTATGTTATGTTAGTCACCATACAGTATATCCTTGGCAGAATTTATCTTATCCATGGTTAGAAGATACTGGGCACAGTTTCCTGGGATATGCAAAGTAGGCAGGCTCTAGGTGGCTAAAAATCTATTTATTTGGGCTATATATAGAATAATTAGATATGTAAAAATTTTGGCACCTCTGGGCTTTTGATATACCAGGATTCAACCAGCTATGAAGAAATAAACAATCTAGGGGCCAATATACAGAAGCCATCACTGGCTCATTTATATAACAAATGGGCTTTGAAATAGATTGTAATGGCTTTTTACTTTATTCTCTGTGTTTATCCAGACTTCAGAATTCATGTTTTCTCTACATGCTTTCATGTATACATGTACACACATATATGTATATGTATACACACACATACATACCACGTCTTCTTTATCCATTCATCTATGGATGGACACTTGGGTTCCTTCCATATCTTGGCTATTATAAAAAATGCTGCAATTAACATAGGCATGCATATATCTTTTTGAATTAGTATTTTTGTTTTCTTTGGTAGTAGAATTACTGGATCATATGATAATTCTATCCTTCATTTTTTGAGGGACCTCTACAGTGTTTTCCACAATGGCTATACCAATTTACATTCCCACCAACAGTGCACAAGTGTTCTTTTTTTCCCCACATCCTCACTAATGCTTATTTCTTATTTTTTGATGCTAGTCATTCTAACAGGTGTAAGGTAACATCTTATTGTGGTTTTGATTTGCATTTTCCTGATGATTAGTGATGTTGAGCATCTTTTCATATGTCTGTTGGTCATCTATGTGTGTTCTTTGGAAAAATGTCTATTCAAGTCTTCTGCCCATTTTTAAATCAGATTGTGTGGGTTTGTTTTTTTTGTGTGTGTTGAATTATGTAAGTTCTTTATATATTTTGGACATTAACCTCTTATCAGGTATATCATTTGCAAATATCTTTTCCCATTCAGTAGTTTGCCTGTTTGATTTGTGGTTGATTTTCTGTGCATAAGCTTTTTATTTTGATGTAATCCCAATAGTTTCCTTTGCTTTTGTTTCACTTGCCTAAGGAGACCTATCCAGAAAAACGTGGCTAAAGCTGATGTCAAAGAAACTACTGCCTATATTTTCTTCTCAGTCTTATGGTTTTAGGTCTCACATCTAGGTTTTTAATCCATTTTGAGTTTAGTTTTATGTATGGTATAAGAAAGTGTTTCAATTTCATTCTTTTCCACGTAGCTGTCCAATTTTCTCAGCATCATTTATTGAGGAGACTGTCTTTTCCCTATTGTATATTCTTGCCTCATAGATGAATTGACCATATAATCATGAGTTTTTTTTCTGGGCTCTCTATTCTGTTCCATTGATCTAAGTGCCTATTTTTGTGGCAGTACCATATTATTTTGATTACTAATACCTTGTACTATATCTTGAAATCTGGAATTGTGATGCCTCTAGCTTTGTTTTTCTTTTTTAAGATTGCTTTGGCTAGGGAACTTAAAATTTAATGCAAATTTTCTGGGACTCTGTTTTTTTTTCTTTAGAAAAAAATATTGGAAATAGATCACATGTGTGTATTTTTAATGTGTTTGGCACACACTTGCCTATTTTAACTTTGTAGCAAGGTAAATTGTCATTGGTTAGAGATAACTGAAGACAGTACTGGTTTGTGATTCAGAGGAACTTGGGCCAAACTTTATGATATACTAGCTGTGCCGGGGTGGTAAATCACTTAACATTTATGTGCTTACATTCCCCATGTAATATTTCAGAGCCTCATGAGTTAGGGAGATTTTTTGAGTTTTTGGACCTTTAATGAATTGCAAACATGGCATCAATCTAGTTTCAGAGAACTGACAAAGTTCTCATCAATTCTTGCCCCATTCTGCTAGAATAAAGTAGATTCTTTTTAAATCAAACAAGTAAAAACATCACTTTCAGCAGGCAGGATAAATTCATTATGAAAAATGCAGATGTCATTCTAGAAAATATTTTTGTGTATTCTTTTTTAAAGGATGCTTTGTGGGTGCCTGGGTGGTTCAGTGGGTTAAGCGTCTGCCTTCAGCTCAGGTCATTATCCCAGAGTCCTGGGATCACGTCCCACGTTAGGCTCCCTGCTCAGCGGGGAATCTGCTTCTCTGCCTCTCCTCTGGCTCATGCTCTCTCACTCACTCTCTCAAATAAATAAACAAAATCTTAAAAAATAAATAAAGGATGCCTAGTGTTGAAAGGACCAGTAGGTATCAGAACTGTTTTCTGAATACATACCTTGTTTCCGAGTGCTTATTTTTTAAATTCAATAGCCAACATATAGTACATCATTAGTTTTTGATGTAGTGTTCAATGATTCATTGGTTGCATATAAAACACAGTGCTCATCACATCACATCCCCTCCTTAATGCCCGGCACCCAGTTATCCCATCCCCCCACACACCTCCCTTTCTGCAACCCTCAGTTTGTTTCCCAGAGTCAAGAGTCTCATATGGTTTGTCTCCCTCTTTTATTTCTTCCCATTTAGTATTCCCTCCCTTCCTCTATTGTCCTCTGCACTATTTCTTATACATTCTACATGAGTGAAACCATCTGATAATTACCTTTCTCTATTTCATTTAACATAATACCCTCCAATTCCATCCATGTCAATGTAAATGGTAGGTATTCATCCTTTCTGATGGCTGAATAATATTCCATTGTATATACGAACCACATCTTCTTTATCATTCATCTGTTGAAGGACATCTCGGCTTCTTCCACAGTTTGGCTGTAGTGGACACTGCTGATATGAACATTGGGGTACTGGTGTCCTTTCTTTTCACTACATCCATATATTTGGGGTAAATATCCAGTAGTGCAATTGCAGGGCCACAGAATAGCTCTATTTTTAACTTTTTGAGGAACCTCCATACTGTTTTCCAGAGTGGCTGTACCAGCTTGCATTCCCATCAACAGTGCAAGAGGGTTCCCTTTTCTCCGCATCCTCACCAACATTTGTTGTTCCCTGTCTTGTTAATTTTAGCCATTCTAACTGGTGTAAGGTGGTATCTCAGTGTGGTCTCATTAGGTATACCTAATCACATGACAAGTGATGTGGAGCATTTTTTCATGTGTCTGTTGGCCATTTGTATGACTTCTTTAGAGAAGTGTCTGTTCATGGCTTCTGCCCATTTCTTGACTGGATTATTTGTTTTTTGGGTGTTGGGTTTGAGAAGTTCTTTATAGATCTTTGATACCAGCCCTTTATCTGTTATGTTATTTGCAAATATATTCTCCCATTCCATGGGTTGTCTTTTAGTTTTGTTGACTCTTTCTTCTGCTTGCAGAAGCTTTTTATCTTGATGAAGTCCCAAAAGCTCATTTTTGCTTTTGATTCTCTTGCCTTTAGAGATGTGTCTTGAAAGAAGTTCTGTGGCCGAGGTCTAAGAGGTAACTGCCTGTGTTCTCCTCTATGATTTTGATGGATTCTTCTCTCACATTTAGGTCCTTCATCCATTTTGAGTTTATCTTTGTATATGGTGTAAGAGAATGGTCCAGTTTCATTCTTCTGCACGTAGCTGTCCAGTTTTCCCAGCACCATTTATTGAAGAGACAGTCTTTTTTCCACTGGATATTCTTACCTGCTTTGTCAAAGATTAGTTGACCAGAGTTGAGGGTCCATTTCTGGGGTCTCTATTCTGTTCCATTGATCTATATTCTGTTTTTATGCTAGTACCATGTTGTCTTGATGATCACAGCCTTGTAATATAGCTCAAGGTCGGGCATTATGATGCCCCCAGCTTTGGTATTCTTTTTCAACATTCCCCTGACTGTTCAGGGTCTTTTCTGGTTCCATACAAATTTTAGGATTGTTCTCTCCAGATCTGTGAAAAATGTCGATGGTATTTGGTAGGGATTGCACTGAAAGTGTCAATTGCTCTGGGTAGCATAGATACTAATATTTATTCTTCCAAGAATACCTAAAGGACCTGGGGAAGGAACAGCAAATAAAGCCTAAACAAAGCAAGAGAAGAGAAATAATAAGGATTAGAGCAGAAATTAATGAAACAGAAACCAGAACAGTAGAACAGATCAACAAAACTAGAAGCTTGCTCTTTGAATTTGTAAGATCGATAAAACTCTGACCAGACTTATCCAAAAGAAGAGAGAGAGGACCCAAATTAATAAAATCGTGAATGAAAGGGGAGAGATCATGACCAACACCAAGGAAATACAGAGAATTTTAAGAATGTATTATGAGGGATTGAGTTAAGATGGCAGAGGAGTAGCAGTCCCCTTTCTCAGCTGGTCCCTGAATCGAGCTGGATAGGTACCAGACCATCCTAAACATCCATTGAATCAGCCTGAGATGCAGGAAGATACATCTGGATCTCTACAAATGAACATCTCCAGCAATGAGTATTGAGGTACGAAGCGGGGAGCCGTGAATACACACACAGATATTGGAAGATAAATGGGAGGGGGAGGGAGACTCCGTGCTCGGGCGCCGGCAAGCGGTAGCCACCTGCACTGGGGAGCGGGCGGACTCTCTGACCGGCAACCGTGAGAGAGCAGACTGAGACCATGAGCTGGGGAGTGCCTGCGACCAGCGTGAAAACCAGAGCTCTGGAGTGCACAGGAACCTCACTGAAACAGAGCTACAGAGCTACGGAGCATGCAGGGGCAGCTGGCGGCTGGTGGCTGGTGGTGTTAGAAACACAAAGGACAGAGACGTGCCGGCCCTGGAAGTGAGGGTTGAGACCCCGGCTGTGGGGCACACATCCCAGGACACTGCAGGGTTGAGCAGCACCAACAGAAACAGAGTTAAAGTGACCAGAACACCAGTGGAGAGAGGTCTGCAATCCCTCTGTTCTGAGACGGAGGCTGAGATTCGGCCACTGCTGCTCTGACTCTCAGAAGAGGCACAGCAAACCACCAGGGAAAGCCTCCAGAGGACAAAAGCCTGGAAATACCAGCTCACAGTATGCCCATCCCCATCCCCCCTCGCAGGGGACACAGAGACCCTACCCAAACAGGGTTGCCTGAGTATCGGCGCAGCAGGTGCCTCTTCCAGAAGGCATGCTGAAAAATCAAGAAGCCCACATCCCTAAGGTCCCTATAAAACAAGTGTGCATTGCCTGGGTCCTGGGCAATAATTTGGGCTCTGGACAACCCTGCAACCTCTCCTCATCAGAATGATGAGAAGGAGAAATCCCCCCCAGCAAAGAAAAGACAATGAGTCTGTGGCCTCTGCCACAGAACTGATGGATATGGATATAACCAAATTATCAGAAATGGAATTCAGAGTAACAATGGTCAAGATGATGTGTAGACTTGAAAAAAGTATTAACAAAAATATTAATGAGAATATAGAATCTCTAAGGGTGGAAATGAGAGCAAATCTGGCAGAAATTAAAAATTCTATGAATCAAATGCAGTCAAAACTAGAGGCTCTAATGGCCAGGGTGAATGAGGCATAAGAACGTATCGGTGAATTAGAGTATGGGTAAGTAGAAGAGAAAGCTAAAATAGAAACTTGGCTCAAAAAAAAATCCAATCTCAAGAATGTAGGTTACAGGAGATTACTGACTCAATGAAATGTTCCAATGTCAGAATCATCAGCATCTCCAAGGGGGTGGAGAAAAACAGAGATCTAGAAGAGATATTTGAACAAATTGTAGCTGAAAACTTCCCTAATCTAGCAAAAGAAACACGCTTTCGTGTCCAAGAGGCAAAGAGGACCCCTCCCAAGCTCAACCACGACAAACCTATGCCACGTCACATCATAGTGCAATTTGCAAATATTAGATCCAAGGATACAGTATTGAAAGCAGCCAAGGCAAAGGAATTTCTCACGTACCAAGGCACAGTTACCAGAATTACATCAGACCTGTCTACACAGACCTGGAATGAGAGAAAGGGTTGGGGGGGCATTTTTAAAGCTCTTTCAGAGAAAAATATGCAGCCAAGGATCCTTTATCCAGCAAGGCTGTCATTCAGAATTGATGGAGAAATAAAGACCTTCCAGAATCGCCAGTCATTGATCAATTTCATAACCACGAAACCAGCCCTACAGGAGATATTAAGGGGGGGGGTTCTATAAAAGTAAAAAGGCCCCAAGAGTGATACACAACAGAAAGTCACAATCTATAGAAACAAAGACTTTACTCTCAACATGACATCATTAAAATCATATCTCTCAATAATGGGTCTCAATGTAAATGACCTAAATGCTCCCATAAAATGACACAGGGTTGGAGATTGGATAAAAAGACATGACCCAGCCATTTGCTGTCTACAAGAGACTCATTTTGAACCTAAAGATACATCCAGACTGAAAGTAAAGGGATGGAATACCATCTTTCACACCAATGGACCTCAAAAGAACGCTGGGGTAGCAAATCTCATATCGGACAGATTGGATTGTAAACTAAAGACCATAGTTAGAGGTACAGAAGGGCACTCTATTCTTAAAGGATGCATCCAACAAGTGGATATGACAATTATAGATATATATGCCCCCAACAGGGGAGCAGCAAGATACACAAGCTAACTCTTAACCAGAATAAAGAGACATATAGATAAAAATACATTAATAGTAGGGGACCTCATCACTCCACTATCAGCAATAGACAGATCCCTAAGTAGAAAATCAACAAAGGGGTGCCTGGGTGGCTCAGTCGTTAAGTGTCTGCCTTCAGCCCAGGGCATGATCCCGAAGTCATGGGATCGAGCCCCGCATCAGACTCCCTGCTCCGATGGGAGCCTGCTTCTTCCTCTCCCACTTCCCCTGCTTGTGTTC
>NW_024426619.1:38058-189862 GCF_017311325.1 Ursus maritimus
TTTGAATGCCATACTAGATGAGTTGGACCTCATAGATATATATAGAACACTACACCCAGAACCAAAGAATATCTAATCTAATGCCCATGGAACATTCTCAAGAATAGATGGCGTTCTGGGTTGGGTAACAGGTCTCAACCGATACCAAAAGATTGAAATTATCCCCTGCATATTCTCAGACCACAACGCTCTGAAATTGGAACTCAACCACAATGAAACTCCATGTCTCTTGATGGGGAGCATTCAGCCTGTTCATGGTGAGAGTAACTATTGAAAGATATGAATTAGGTGCCATCGTATTGCCTGTAAAGTCCCTGTTTCTGTAGATTGTCTCTGTTAATTTCTGGTCTATATTACTTTCAGGGTTTCTCTTCGCTTACAGAATTCCCCTTAATATTTCTTGCAGGGCTGGTTTGGTGGTCACATATTCCTTCATTTTCTGTCACTCCTGGAAGCTCTTTATCTGCCTGTCCTGAATTATAGCCTTGCTGGATACAGTATTCTTGGCTGCATGTTTTTCTCATTTAATACCATGAATATGTCTTGCCAGCCTTTTCTGTCTTGCCAGGTCTGTGGATAGGTCTGATGTTGTCCTCATGTTCCTCCCTCCATATGTAAGGAACCTCCACTCCCTAGCTATTCTCAGGATAGATTCTTTGGCTGTAAGATTTGTAAGCTTCACTATTATAGGTCAGGGCGTTGATCTATCTTTATTGATTATGGGAGGGGTTCTGTCTGCCTCTTGGATTTGAACACTTGTTTCCTTCCCCATATTAGGAAAGTTCTCAGCTATGATTTGCTCAAATATACCTTCTAGTCATCTCTTTCTCTCCACCCCCTTGGGGATCCCAATAATTCTGAATGTTGGAACATTTCATGGCATCATTAATCTCTCTAAGTCTATTTTCATGGGCTACTAGCTGCTTATCTCTGTTTTCCTCAACTTCCCTCCTTTCTATCAGCTTATCTTCTAGATCACTGGTACTCTCTTCTGTCTCATTTACTCACATTTACTGGCTCTTAGAATATCTAGTTTAGACCATATCTCATTCATAACGTTTTCTATTCTGGCCTGATCTCATTTCTGCCCTTTGACATTCTATATTGTCACTAAAGCTTTTTTCAAGCCTAGCTATTGACTTGATGATTGCAATCCTGAATTCTATCTCTGACATCTTGCTTATACCCATATCCATTTGTTCTGTGGCAGAGGACATCATTTAGGTTCTTTTCTTTGTTGAGAGTTCCTCCTCCTAGTCATTCTGTTGAGGAATGGTTGAGAGAATGAACAGAGTTTTATTATCAACCACGACCCAAGCAAAATGTACCCTAGATAACATCCAAAGTGGTCAGAAGCTACCACAGATATGCAACCAAAGCCAAGATGATCCAAAACAACAAAAAAAGAAGGGATGGATATTATAATCTCTCAGGGTTGTCAAAGCAGAGTGATTTGCCTGTTCCTGATTGATTTTTGGTCTGTGTTTTAGAAGACACTAAATCCCCAAAAGGCAAAGGAATTGTTTGTGTGTGTGTGTGTGTGTGTGTGTGTGTGTGTGTGTATATATATATATATATATATATATATATATATATATACAACATAGTGATTTGACAATTTTGCGCGTATTGCAAATGCTCGCCACGATAAGCGTAGTTTTCATGTTACCAAACATGTTTTTACAACATTATTGACTATATCTCCTATGTTATACTTTTCTATATTCCAATGGATTGTCCTGTCCTTTAGACATTCCTGTGGTCCTATTTACTCAGGACCCTAGTGTGAGCCATATCAGTTAAATTATTTTATTTACAGAATGGTCATTGACAAAGGATTTGTTTCCAATCATTATTGATATGTACCCCTCTGTTTTAAAATATTTCTAGGGATAATAATTGTCCAATGCCAGAGTTTAGGTACATCCTGTATGTACAACAAAAACAATAAAAACACAATATGCTGAAATCTTGTTACTTCAAAAAGAACCCACATTAAACCAGTGCTCATTAATATAACGAAACTGAAAAAGTAACATTTGGGCTTGGGAAAGAAGATATCTCTGGAAAGAGAGATTTGCTGTATTTACTCACCAAGCAACAAAATCATCAAAATAAATCCTTCTCCAGTGATTTGTCAGTTAATATACATCTTCACTTCAAATCCTAAGCTTTTGTATAGATTCTTTATTTATCTTTTAGAGTGATATACAAACTGAGTGAGAAATATTCTCCAGAACTCAGAGAAACAAGGAAATTGATATTTTTAGCTTTATTTATTTGTCAGCATTTCATTCTAATGAAATATTTTCATTTTTCAAAGATAAGACACTTCCTGTGTAAAATTATTTTTGCAAAATTCGGAGCACATGTGGCCCACATGTTATACAGTTTCCACTTACTCTTTGGAGGAATGCTGAGAAGAGGTTTAGAATCCAGACATAAAATATTACTCCATAGAGCAACAGGTACATGAAGGACTCCCGAGAAATTGGATGATCCAGTATGTAATCTCTCAGGGATTTCAAAGGGCTAACCTTACAAGGTATTTCATCTCTAGCTTCAGAGTGCAAGTTTATGATTAAAATGAAAGCCCAGATGAAGGGGTTAGCTATGTCTATTTCTCTGCATCATGAACATTCAGGATTTGGGACTTATCCTCTGATGATTTGATAGTATTTGTTCAAAAGAGCAGATAATTTTTTGAATTTTTACTTACTTATAATCAAACACCAAGTCTTAGTATTCCACAAGAAATAATGAAGATATAGAAGTTGATTCTATCTTTCTTCCTTCTGGCAGGTATCCATGTATTGCTGAAGGTTTGGGAGGGACTAATTAAGTCGTAATAAGGATGGTCATAATAGCTACAATAGGAAGCTCTATCGCTGGATTCCCTTATCTACTCTTTGAAGAAGAAACCATTCTTGATCATCAAATATCTGTACTTGAGGTAGTTTGTTAGAGATTTCTTTGGCTCATTTTATGTACAGCAGAAAGAATTGGCAGCTTAAACTCATAGAAACAAAGGTTAGAATGGTGATTGTCAGGGACTGGGAGTGAAGGGAAATGAAGAGATGTTTGTCAAAGGGTACAAATTTCAGCTATAAGATGAATAAGTTCTAATGTACGGTATAGTGATTATAGTTAACAACTATGTATTATATACTTGAAAGGCACTAAGAAAGTAGATTTAAATGTTCTCACCACCACCACCAAAAAAAAAAAAAGAAGTAATTATATAAGGTGATGGAAGTGTTAACCTTATTGTGGTAATCATTTCACAATATACAAATGTATTAAATCATCATGTTATAATGTTATATATAGATTTACACAATGTTATAAGGTCAATTATATATCTCAGTAAGACTGGGAAGAATTGGGCATCTCAAGAAATTTAATTGGCATGCTGTTATTCCAATAAATATTTATTGAATACTTACCATGTACCAGCCAATATTATCACCGTCCAGGATATTGTATGAAACAACCTTACAACTCCTGTCTTCGTATACATATATTCTTTTTGAGGGAGAAAAAATAAATAAATATAAATAAGATAATTGTATTATTAGAAAATATGAATAAAAATATGAGGGGAATGAGAAGAGAATGTTAGAATGGCAGGATTTCATGATTTTAACTAGGGTGGTAAGGCAATTTCAGAGAAGATAACATTTAAACAATGTCTTGAAGTGAGAGAACAAACTGTATGGTTATCTGGGGGTATTGCATTTCAGGCAAAAAGAATAGTCAGTCATAGGAACCAAGCAAAGGCAGAAGCAAAGGGTAATATGTTGGAGAAAGAGCAAAGAGGCCAGCGTGGCAGTGGGAAAAGCACAGGACAAGGCGGTAGAGAGATAACAGGGTGAAGACGGAAGCCGAGGGGACTTACAGCTATTGTAGACATTAATTTTCACTGTTTAGAAAGGATCAGTGAGGGAATTTAAGCAGAGAATAAAGTTATCTGGTTTGAGGTTTTTTTTAATTTTAAAACATGGTCCCTAAAATATGCATATTGTAATTATACAGCTCACTGAATTACTAAAGAACATACTTCCACTTCACCACCACCTGAGTAAATATCATTACCTTGACTCTGTAGCCGCCATTGTCACCTTCCCTGGTAGTACTTTTCTCCAGAGTTACCTCTGTCTCTACTTTAAGTAACATCAATTTGCCTGTAATGGGGATTTGGACGTTTCTTCTGATGATTTGACAGTATTTGTTCAAAAGAGGAGATAGTTTTCAAAATTTCAATTAATAATCAATCACCAAGTTTTCAATTTCCCTGATTTTGAAATGTACATAAATAAATCATACAGCATCTGTTTTGTGTCTGGAAACTCTTATTCATAATTAAATTTCTGAGGTTTATTGGTGATCTTTCATATAAATGTAGTACATTTATTTTTTTATTACTAAGAATATTCCTTTGTATGAATGTACCACATCTCCAATTCCACTGTTTTTGGGACATTTGGGTTGTTTCTAGTTTGGGGAACTACGAGTAATGCTGCAATGAATAATACCCTACATATCTCTTGGTGAATGCTTTCAAGAATTTATGTTGTGTATGTATGAGATTGCTGGATTCCAGGAATGCATAAATTCAACTATAACAGATAATGTCAAAGGAAAGATTCAAATGGTTATTCAAATGTATTGTCTCATGAGTAGTCTACGATAATCCATTATACTGTGTTTTTGGTTTTTTTATTTATTTTATTATATTATGTTATTAGTCACCATACAGTACATCCCGTTTTGATGTCAAGTTCATGTTCGCATATTTGCATATAACTACCCAGTGCACCATGCAGCTACTGTGCCTCCTTACTACCCATCACCAGTCTATCCCATTCCCCCACCCTCCCCTCTGAAGCCCTCAGTTTGTTTCTCACAGTCCATAGTCTCTCATGCTTCATGGTTTTTGTTTTGTTTGTATTTGTCCTTGGTTATACAGTTTTTGAAGAAAAACATTCAGAAACACATCCTGTGTTATATTCTTTTAAATAATGACTTTTTCAAGAGTCTTGCCCATTTTTAAATTATTGGGAATTTTAAAGGTTTTAAAATATATTCTGGGGGAACCTGGAGTGGCTCAGTCAGTTAGGTGTTGGACTTGATTTTGGCTCAGGTCATGATCTCAGGTTGCAAGATGTGGTAGGGCCCTGCATCGGGTTTTTATGCTTAGTGGAGAGTCTGCAAGAGAGTTTGTCTTCCTCTTCTCTGCCCTGCCCCCCAGTGTATGCTTCTGTCTCTCTCTCTTAAAATAAATATATATATATATATATATATTATAATGTGTATTTTATATATATTGAAAAACAAGCCTTCAATCAGTTATATATATTCCAAATATTCTCTCCTGTTTAATAAGCTTATTTTTTTCAGTCTCATAATTGCTTTTTAATGATAAGTTTTTTCTTCTAAATTTGAATTTCAGCATAGTTAACATATAGTTACATCTGTTTCAGGTGTACAATATAGTGATTCAGCAATTCCATGGCTTACCAGCGCTCATCAAGAGATGTACACTCCTTTAATCTCCATCACCTATTTCACTATCCCCATTTATCTCCCCTCTGATAACCATCTGTTTTTCTACAGTTAAGAGTTTGTGTTTTGGTTTGTATTCTTTTCTTCCCCTCACCCTTTGCTTGTTTTGTTTCTTATATTCCACATATGAGTGAAATTATATGGTATTTGTCTTTCTTTGGCTTATTAATGAACAGAAGTTCTTAATTTTAATGTGTCTAATTTATCAATCAAGTTTCTTATGGCTAATTCTTTTTATTTCAAAGTGCGAAAATATTCTATTTTTAGAAGATTTTGAAGATCAGAGTTAAGATGGCGGGAGGAGTAGAGGACCCCCTTTTTCAGCCGGTCCCCTGAGTCGAAGCGGGATAGGTACCAGACCAGTCTGAACATCCACGGAAACAGCCTGAGACGCAGGAAGATACAGCTGGATCTCTCTACAAATGAACATCTCCAGCGCTGGGTATTATAGTAGATGAAGCGGGGAGCTTGAAACCGAGGCACAGATATCGGAAGATAAACGGAAGGGTCAGTGCAGTGGAGGAGCCGCCGCATTCGGGCGCTTGGAAGCGGTAGCCACCTGTATTGGGAGCGGGTGGACTCCGCAGACCGGCACCTCGAGAAAACAGACTGGGACCTTGAACAGAGAGCGCGTGCCACCGGACTTCTCATGGAACCCAGAATCCCGGTGTGCACACTGGAAGCAGACTGAGACCAGAGTCTCGAGCGCCTGGGGGCGCGGCTGGCGGTTGAAGGCAGGTGGTGTTAGGAAATACAAAGGACAGAGACCTGAGTCTCTGGAAGTGGGGGCTGGACGTGGGTGTGCCACATCCCTGGACTCTGCAGGGTTGAGCAGCACCAACAGAAACAGAGTTAAAGTGGCCAGAACATCAGTGGAGAACGTCCGCAATCCTCTGTTCTGGAGACAGAGGCTGAGATTTTGGTCGCTGCTGCTCTGACTCTCAGAAGAGGCACAGTAAGCCACAGGGAAAGCCTCCAGAGAACAAAAGCCTGGAAATACCGGCTCACAGCATGCTCACTCCTCCACCCTTGCAGGGGGACACAGAGACTCTACTCCAAACAGGGTTGCCTGAGTATCCCGGCGGCAGGCCCTCCCCCAGAAGGCAGGCTGAAAAATCAAGAAGCCCACACCTGGGGCGCCTGGGTGGCATAGTCTTTGAGCCTCTGTCTTCGGCTCAGGGCGTGATCCCGGTGTTCCTCGGAGAGAAGTCCTCATCAGGCTCCTCCGCTGGGAGCCTGCTTCTCTCTCCCAATACCTGCTTCAGTTCCATCTCTCTCGTGGTTATCTCTCTGCCACATAAATAAATAAAATCTTTAAAGAAGAAGTCACATCCCTAAGAGATCCCTATAAACAAGGGTGCATGGCCTGGGTCCTGGTCAATAATGTGGGCTCTGACAACCCTAACAACCTCTCCCTCTGAATGACGAGAAGGAGAAGTCCCCCCAGCAAAGAAAAGATACTTTGAGTCTGTGGCCTCTGCCACAGAACTAATGGATATGGATGTAACCAAATTATCAGAAATGGAATTCAGAGTAACAATGGTCAAGATGATGTGTAGACTTGAAAAAGTATTAAAGAAAATGTTAATGAGAACATGGAAATCTCTAAGGGTGAAAATGAGAGTAAATCTGGCAGAAATTAAAAATTCTATGAGCCAAATGCAGTCAAAACTAGACTTGACAGCGAGGGTAAATGAGGCAGAGTGGAACATATTAGGCGAATTGGAGGATGGGTTAGTAGAAGAAAAAACGGAAAATAGAAGCTGGACTTAACAAACCAATCTCAAGAATGTAGGTTACGGGAGACACGACCAATGAAACGATCCAATGTCAGAATCATCGGCATCCCCCGAGGGGGTGGAGAAAACAGAGGTCTAGAAGAGATATTTGAACAAATTGTAGATGAAAACTTTCCAATTCAGCAAAGGAAACACGCTTTCATGTCCAAGAGGCAGAGAGGACCCTCCCAAGCTCAACCATGACAAACCTATGCCACACAGCCATACTGCATATTCGCAAATGTTAGATCCAAGGATACAGTATTGAAAGCGTTAGGGCAAAGAAATTTCTCACGATCAAGGCAAGGTATCAGAATTTACTCAGACTCTGTCTACACAGACTGGAATGAGAGAAAGGGTTGGGGGGGCATTTTAAAGCTCTTCAGAGAAAACATGCTACGCCATAACTTTATCCAGCAAGGCTGTCATTCAGAATTGATGGAGAAATAAAGACCTTTCAGAATCTCCAGTCATTGACCAATTCTATAAGCACGAAAAACCAGCCCTACAGGAGATATTAGGGGTTCATAAAAGTAAAAAGGCCTCAAGAGTGATACAGAACAGAAGTCACAATCCATAAAACAAGACTTTCATGGCAACATGGCATCATTAAAATCATATCTCTCAATAATCATCTCAATGAAATGGCCTTAATGTCTCATAAAGCCACAGGGTTGCAGAGAGGTGAAAAAAGAAATGACCTATCCATTTGGCTACAAGAGACTTATTTTGAACCCAAAGATACAATCAGACTGAAGTAAAGGGATGGATACCCCTTTCAGTGCAATGGACCTCAAAAGAAAGCTGGGGTAGCAATCTCATATCAGACAGATTGGATTTTAAACTAGACTATAGTTAGAGATACAGAAGGCACTTATTATTCTTAAGGATGTATCCAACAAGTGGAATGAAATTGAGAATATTATGCCCCCAACAGGGAGCGAAGATACACAAGCCAACCTCTAACCAGAATAAAGAGACATATAGATAATAAATACATTAATAGTAGGGGGACCTCAACACCTCCACTCTATCAGACAATAGACAGAAATCTTGCAAAAAAAAACTAAGCAAAGAATCAAAGGCTTTGAATGCCATACTACGATGAGTTGGACCTCAAGATATATATAGAACACTACACCCCAGAACCAAAGAATACTTTTCTATTCTAATGCCCATGGAACATTCTCAAGAATAGACCATGTTCTGACAAAAAAGGTCTCAACCGACAACCAAAAGATTGAAATTATCCCTGCTATTCTCAGACCACAACGCCTGAAATTGGAACTCAATCACAAGGAAAAATTTGGAAGAAATAAACCCAAACACTTGGAGACTAAGAACATCCTGCTAGGAATGATTCAAACCAGAAATAAAAATCAAATTAAACAATTTATGAGACCAATGAGAATGAAAAAAAACAGTCCAAAACCTATGGGGCACTGCAAAGGCAGTCCTAAGGGGGAAATACATAGCCATCCAAGTTCACTCAAAAGAATAGAAAATCTAAAATGGTTTTTATATTCTCACCTCAAGAAGCTGGAACAGCAACAGAGGAACAGGCCAAAATCCACACACGAGGAAGCAGTTGACAAGATTAAGCAAGATCAATGAATTAGAAACCAGAGTACAGATAGAGCAGATCAACAGGACTAGTGTGTCTTTTAAGAATAATAAAATTGCAACCACTGCAGAGACTTATTCAAAAGAAAAGAGAAAGGACCCAAATAATAAAATTATGAATGAAAAGGAGAGGTCACAACCAAGTCCAAGAAATGGAAGGATTATTAGAAACTTTTATCACAGCTATATGCCAATAAATTAAAATCTGGAAGAGATGGAGGCCTTCTTGGAAACTCATAAACTACCAAGACTGAAACAGGAAGAAATTGATTTTTAAAGCCAATTAATTGTTGAAGAGTTGACAGTGATTAAAACTCCTTCAAAAACAAAACATCCAGGGTCCGATGGTTTCCTGGGGAATTCTACAAACATTCAAAGAAAAAATAATACCTATTCTCCTAAAGCTTTTCAAAAATAGAAACAGAAGGAAAGCTACCAAACTCATTCTATGAGGCCAATATTACTCTGATCCCCAAACCAGCAAAGACCCCATCAAAAAGGAGAATTACAGACCAGATTCTCACCGAATATGGACACCAAAATCCTCAACAAGATCCGCTAATAGGATCCAACAGACATTAAAAGGATTATCCATCAGCGACAAGTGGGATCATCCCTGGATGCAAGTGGGTTCAACATTCCAAATCATCAGGTGATAATTATCAACAAGAAAAGACCAAATCCATATGATCCTCTCAATGGATGCAGAAAAGCATTTGACAAAATAAGCATCCTTTCCTGTTAAAACCCTTCAGAGTGTAGGAATAAGGGTACATTCCTCAATCTCATAAGCATCTATGAAAAGCCCAAGAAAATGTCATTCTCTGGGAAAAGCTGAGCCTTTCCCTTAAGATCAGGAACACACAAGGATGCCCACTCTCACTATTATTCAACATAGATAGAAGTCCTTGCAAAGCATCAGACAACAAAAAGGGGTAAAGTATCCAAACTGGCAAGAAGAAGTCAAAATGTCTCTCTTTCGCAGATGACATGATATTCCTATATGGAAAACCCAAAAGAATCCACTCCCAAACTACTAGAAGTTATAGAGCAATTCAGTAATGTGGCAGGTACAAAATCAATGCTCAGAAATCAGTTGCATTTCTATACAGAACAATGAGACTGAAGAAGAGAAATTAGGGAATCCATCCATTTACAATACACCCAAAAAACATTGTACCTTGGATTAACTTAACCAGAGACATAAAGGCTATATTCTAGAAACTATAAATCACTCTTGAAAGACATTGAAGGAAGACAAAAATGAAAAAATATTCCTGTTCATGGATGGAAGAATTAACATCATTAAAATGTCCATGCTACCCAGAGCAATCTACACTTTCAATGCCATCACCATAAAATACCAAGCGTTTTTCAAAGAACTGGACAAATAGTCCTTAAATTTGTATGGAACCAGAAAAAGCCATGAATCGCCAAGGAACTGTTGAAAGGAAAAAAAAACTGGGGCATCACATGCCGGATTTCGAGCTGTACTACAAAGCTGTGATCACAAAGACAGCATGGTACTGGCACAAAACAGACACAGACCAATGGAACAGAATAGAGAACCCAGAAATGGACCACTCGTTTGGGCAACTAATCTTTGATAAAGCAGGAAAAACATCCGTGGAAAAGACAGTCTCTTCAATAAATGGTGCTGGGAAAATTGGCAGCTACATGCAAAGAATGAATTGACCACTCTCTCACACCATACACAAAAAGTAAACTCCTAAATGGATGAAAGACCTCCATGTGAGACAGGAATCCATCAAAATTCTAGAGGAGAACATAGGCAGCAAACTTCACGAATCACAGCAACCTTTTTTTCATGACACATCTCCAAGAAGCAAGAAAACAAAAGATAAAATGAAACTTGGAGGACTTCATCAAGATAAAATCTTCTGCACAGCCAAGGAAACAGTCAAAAAAACAAGAGGAGCCCACCGAATGGGAGAATATATTTGAAATGACACTATACAAAAGACTGGTATCAAGATCTAAAAGAACTTCTCAAACTTAATACACGAGAAACAAATAAACAAATACAAAAATGCAGAAGTATGAACAGACACTTTTCCAATGATGACATACAAATGGCTTAATCTGAGACACATGAAAAATGTTCAAAATCATTAGCCATCAGAAATTCAATCAAAACTACGTACCCTCCACTTCGCCGTTGTACTATTGACACAGTCACCAGGTTTTAGAGGATGTGATGTCGAAATCAAAAACCACACTGAGATACCACCTTACGCCAGTTAGAATGCAAAATAACAAGGCAAGAAACAACAATTGTTGGAGAGGGTGTGAGAAAGGATCCTCCTACATGTTGGTGGGATGCAAGTTGGTACAGTCACTCTGGAAAACAGGTGGAGGTCCCTTAAAAGTTAAAAATAGAGCTACCCTATGATCCAGCCATTGCACTACTGGTGTTTACCCCAAAGATACAGACGTAGTAGAAAGAGGACCATGCACCCCAATGTTCATAACAGACATTGTCACAATAGACTAAATCTGTGGAAGGAGCCGAGATGCATCCTTCAACAGATGACTGATCTAGAGAAGTTGTGGTCATATAGCACAATGGAATATTACTCAGCTTCAAAGAAGGTATTCTCAACATTTGCTGCAACATGGGCGGCACTGGAGGAGCTAATGCTAAGTGAAATAGTCAAGCAGAGAAAGAACAATATCATATGATTTCTCTCATCTATGGAACATAAGAAGATCACAGGATGGTCGTAGGGGGAAGAAAGGGGTAAAGGGGTAATCAAGAAGGGGGAGTGAAACCATGGAGACTATGGACTATGAAGCAACAAACTGAGGGGCCTTAGGGGAGGGGGTGGGAATGGATGAGCTGGTGATGGGCTAGTAAGGAGCACGTATTGCATGGTGCACTGGGTGTATAGCTAACTAATGAATCATCGAACCTTATATCGGATCAAGCGGGATGTACGTCTGGTGACTAGCTATAAATAATTATAATAAAATCATTTTAAAAAAAGTGTTGATGCCTTACTTTCAAATTTAAAAGCTGCAATTATCCTGGTCATAATTTCTGTGTATGGTGTGACATAGAGGTAAAATTTCATTTTTCCACATGAAAATCCATTTGACTTAGACTTTTTTAATCAAACCTATATTCTACACCTGCTGTATAGTCCTATTTTTATCATAAATTAAGTGTCCATGTACATGGCTGGTTGGTTTCTGACTAAATGAATTTTGTCTGTCTCCTTGTACCTATTGTACCAGTAGCACATTCTCTTAATTATTGTAGCTTTATAATAAGTTTTGATATCAAGTGAGATAAGTCCTCCCAATTTATTTCTCTTCAAACTCTTCTTGATAGTCTTTGCCCAATGCCTTTCCACATAACTTTAGAATCCTCTTGTCAATTTGCACAGAAATTGGTTGCTGGAATTCTGATTGGGATTGCTTCTAATGGGGACATTGATTGTCATCTACAGAATAATTATTCTTATAATCCATGGACTTGGCATATCTTCCTATTAATTTATATCTTCTTGAATTTCTTTCAACAAGTTTTATAGTTTTCTGTATAGAAGGCTTGTCAAATACATTTGTTTTCCTTTTTCCCACTGAGCTCCTCTCTCTTCATTGTTTGCCATTGTTATAATACAGAGAGATGGGTTGGGGCAAATCATACATGGAAATTTGTAGCCAATTGCAAGGATATTTTGTGAAGCTTCTATGTGTTTGTTGACCTCATTCCAACTTTGGCAGCTTTCCTGAAGTCAATTTCTTTACCTCCTCCTTCTTTTCTAGTTGGGGATCCCTTTACCAATGAAGCAGTAAAGTCAGAGCACTTTGCAGGTCCAAGTTGCTTCCAAGGCTGTCTTGATATCCTAAATCCCCAGAGCTCTCTCTGGGTCCTTTGTCCCCTCTGGTTCCTCTTTATTTGCCTGGAGTCTTCTCACTCTGTTTTTCCTCCCGATTTGCTGAGAAATAATTGACATAGGTCACTTATGTTTAAGGTGTGCAGCATGATGGTTTGATTTACATCTGTTGTGAAATAATTACCACTATAAGTTTAGCTAACCTCCATCCTCTCACATAGATGCAATTTTAAAGAAAATAGAAAATTTCTCCTTAGATGACAACTCTTAGAATCTATTCTCTTAGCAACTTTAAATCTCTAAGGGTTGTGAGTAGTTTGCACTTCATTATTTCTCCAAACCAGGGCTCACTATTTAGCACATAGGAGACACTCAGTAAATGTTTGGGAGATGACTATATTAAAATGAGTGCAGGAATATTTCAATGGAGAAGAAGAAAATGGTGGAAAGAGAAAATACATCATTCAGATATCATATGGTATCTGAATAATAGACACTGACAATTAGGTTTTAGCACCTTTGAATGTGTTTGGGATGGGAAAATAGTGTACATTTTGTCAGTAGTAAAGCTATGGTTTCAGGAGTTTCTATAAGAATACGAACATTATCTCCTCCAGTGCCGCCCATGTTGCAGCAAATGTTGAGAAATTGTTCTTTTTGATAGCTGAGTAATATTCCATTGTATGTATGGACCACAGCTTCTTAATCCAGTCATCTGCTTGAAGGGCACTTTGCCTTCCATGATTTAGCTATTGTGGACAATGCTGCTATGAACATTGGGGGTGCATATGGCCCTTCTCTTCACTACATCTGTATCTTCGGGGTAAATACCCGGTAGTGCACCATGTTGGATCATATGGTAACTCAATTTTAACTTTTTAAGGGACCTCCACACTGTTTTCCAGAGTGGCTGTACCAACTTGCATTAGAGATAATTCTAAGTGAAATAAGTCAAGCAGAGAAAGACAGTTATCATATGATTTCTCTCATCTATGAACATAAGAACTAGGGGAAGACCGGTAGAAGAAAGGGATAAAGAAAGGGGGTAATCAGAAGGGGGAATGAAGCATGAGAGACTATTGATTCTGAGAAACAAACTGAGGGCTTCAGAGGGGGAGGGGAGGGGGAATGGGATTAGGCTGGTGATGGGTAGCAAGGAGGGCACGTATTGCATGGTGCACTGAGTGTTATACGCAACTACTGAATCATCGAACTTACATCAAAAAACCAGGGATATACTGTATGGTGACTAACATAATATAATAAAAATATTACAATAAAAGAAGATAACCAAAATTATTCACCCATTCATAAAAGAGAGAAAAAAGAGTAATGTGAACAGAATTTGGTTTCCAGGGTGGGCTGTGGTTTCAATATTGATAATACCATTCTTTGGGGCCTAAGATCTTAAAGACAATCTAAGGCACATTTTGTTGGGGATGAAATTCAAGAGGAAATTCAGAAAAAATTCCTGGATATATTGATAGGGAAGCCTGAAGGATATGGGAAAACTAAAGACAATTTAATTATTTTTAATTATTAGTTTTTTTTATTTTTTTAAGATTTTATTTAGTTATTTGAAATAGAGTGAGAGCCAGTGAGTGAGAGAGAGTATGAGCAGGGCTGGGGGAGGTGGGGCAGGAGGGCTGAGGAGAGGGAGAAGCAGGCTCTCCACTGAGCAGGAGCCCAATATAGGGCTCAATCCCAGGACCCTGAGATCATGACTGAGCATAAGGCAGCTGTTTAACTGACTGAGCCACCCAGGTGCCCCAAAAGACACAACTATTGAAGAAATTAAGTTTGTCAAAATACATAGATCAGGTCATTTTCCCACACACAGAGCTATAATTAGAACCCTGGGAGGGAAATCATTTTAGGGGGACAACCTTGAAGGCCTGAGACTCACCTGCCTAAATCTCTCCTAAAATATCTCTTTTAGTGTGCTCATCCCCAGAAATAATACCTTTAATAGGTTTTGCACTTATATAAAGGTATTTTTCTTATCATTTTAAGTTGTATAGCACTGTAGGACATTTGCTCTTTGACTTGTTACTAGACATATACACTGTGCTAGGAAATTATATAATTAAATGACTATTTTAGAAAATCTAAGACAAATTGGCAAATATGAAATAATATAGAAAAAAATTAAAAATACTATTAATGACACTACTAGTCCTTTAATGGGTCATATAAAATAATACTTTGTCGTATTTCCCACTTTTCCCATTCTTATTTGTAATCATTTTATAGCAATTTTTTGCATGTCTTCATAAAATTAAAAATTATTTTATTGAAGTATAGTTGATACACAATGTTACATTAGTTTCAGGTGTACAACATAGTGATTCAACTTCTGCTCACTCACAGTGTAGCTACCATCAGTTACCATACAGTGTTATTGCATTTCTATTGGCTATATCTCCTATGCTGTAAGTTGTATCCCTGTGACTTATTCACTTTATAATTAGAAATCTGTATCTCTCACTCTGCCTTTTACCCATTTTGTGTCCCCTTACTGCTTTTTTGTTTGTCAAGTGGAATTATTGGATCTTTGGTATTTCTATTTTTAATTTTTGAGGAACTTTCATATAGTTTTCCATAGCAGCTATACCACCACATTCTACTCAACAGTGTACAAGGGTTCTTTTTCCCCTTCATCTTTGCCAACACTTGTTATTTCTTCTGTTTGATGCTAGCCATTCTGCCAGATGTAGGGGTGATATAACTCCTTGTAGTTTTGATCTGCGTTTCCCTGATGATGAGTGATGTTGAGCATCTTTCATGTGTCTTTTGGCTATCTGATGTCTTCTTTGAAAATATCTATTCAGGTCCTCTGCTCATTTTTAAATCAGATTGATGTGTGTGTGTGTGTGTGTGTGTGTGTGTGTGTGTGTGTGTGTGCTGAGTCTATAAGTTCTTTATATATTTTGGATACTAACCCTTATTGGATATACCATTCACAAATATTTTCTCCCATTCACTAGGATGCCTTTTAGCTTTGCTGATGGTTTCCTTTGCTGTGCATAAGTTTTTTTTTTATTTTGGTATAGAATCACTAGTTTATTTTTGCTTTCATTTCCCTTTGCCTGTGGAGCCCTATCTAGAAAAAAAATGTTGCTAGGGATGATGTCAAACAAATTACTATCTATGTTTTCTTCTAGGAGTTTTATGATTGTGGTCTCACATTTAAGCCTTTAATCCATCTTGAGTTTATTTTTGTGTATAAGAAAGTGGTCCAGTTTGTTCTTTGCATGTAGCTGTCCAGTTTTCCCAGCACCATTTGTTGAAGAGCAACCATGCTATTTTATTTCTTTTTTATACTATCTTATTTCTATCCCTCAGACTTATACACACTATCCTCTCTCGACATGGTTAGTTTTCATTCTACACAGATAGAAAATTCCTTTAAAAATCATAAAGAACTTAAACAATCAATTATTATTATTTCACAAGTTTTTTCCAGGTAATCATATTTCCAGGTCTCATCTCTGTTTCAGTACATTTATTCTTTTGTATTGAATGGTACTAAGATAAGGAATATAGTAAGTTATACGAACCTAAAACAACCCAAAGAGCAAGCAGTTAGAAAAAAAATCCACTTTCACAAAATCCTATTTAAGAATTAGATTTGTTGAGAAGAAATTTTTGACGAGCCCAGTTTGAGGAACAATCCAAAACTGCAAAGGGCCTCACACATAGAAAACAGGTTATTCGAATAAGAAAGGAAAAGATGTTCTGGTTTTTCTGGTGGGTGGTGGGAAGAGCATGAGGAAAGAAGAGAAAGAGGCAGAACAGGCAATATGAAAGATAGACTGCATAAATTTAGCACAGTGGCCGCCTTATGACTTTACCTAACCCCAACCTGTAGTCAGGTTAATAAACCCACACAAAACTGGAATTACTTTTGTTTTTGAATAAAATGTTGAAGGGGTGAGTCTCACATTCAGACTGATAAGATCAAAACAAGATAGGGGGGTAGATTCAGGGGTGGGAGAAAGGAAGCACACATGAACATGTTTATACGGTATATATGTAGGGAAATGGTGGGTATTTAAGGCATATGATCCCTGAGAAACTGGGTATCAGAGACAAATTTACCTATATCTGTAAAAGATAGAAGCTGACCAGGTGACATCTACATATTTGGTTTTCTCCAAAGAGTCCTGATAATGTTTCACATTTTCCTGTTTGCATGCAAGACACACAACAAGAATATTAATACACAAAGCCTAGTATAAATTATAGATTGACGCAAAGTTCTGTAAGATCTTATTTGCTATTTGCTTCATTGAGATGCATTTCTAAAAATATTCCAGGGAATATGGGAGACATATTTGCCTCTCAAATTTACTTAAGACCATTAACTTCCTATAATTTTATATCACTATGTGTCCTACACATATATGGATTCTAGCTCTTGAGAGGTTGTCTTTGACCAAATCTCATAATCCTAAACAGTTTTCTCAGGGCCTTTCATCTCTTTATTCCGGAGGCTATAGATGACGGATTGAAAATGGAGTCACTAAGACAAAATAAAGTCACAATTTTTGGATCCCTGCTGGATTGCCTGCCGTTGGGCTCACGTACATCACCATGATAGAACCATAGAACAGGGACACTACAGCAAGATGGGAGCCACACATGGAGAAGGCCTTCTGTTGGCCTTCTGCTGAGGGGACCTTTCAGCACAGCTCTGATCACCAGAGTATAGGAGCTGGTAATGAAGAGGAAGGTGGAGAAAATGAGGACTGAGTTAAAGATGGCACAGATGATCTCAGTAGCAGGAGCTGGCACACAGGACAGCTTCAGGCCCTGGGTCACATAAAAATGATCAATTGTATTGGGACCACAAAAAGGAAGTTGGAAAGATCAGGTAAACTGGGAGAAGAAACAAGAGAAACCACACACCCAACACCCAGCTCCTATTCTGATGCAGCGCTGAACAGTCATGGCAGTAAGTAGTGCAGGGACCCGCAGATAGCAAGGTACCCTGTTTTCAAAGGCCATGGCAGACAAGAAGAAGGTCTCAGTGGTGCCCATGGAGAAGAAGTAGAACTGGAGGAAGTAGCCATAGAAGAGATGGTGCTGGTCTCACAGAGCAAGTTGGAGCATACTGGGGACAGTAGAAGTGACATACCACATCTCCAGGAAGGAAAAATTGGCCAGCAGGATGTACATGGGGCGTGGAGATGGTTGTCCCACCACACTGCAGAGATAATGCACAGGTTTCCAGTTAGTGTCAGACATAGACTGCAAAGAAGAATGAGAAGAGGAGGATCTGAATCTTCCAGGAACAAGGGAATCCAAGAAGAATGAATTCACTCAGGGTCAGGGGTGGTTTTCAACTGGGTTTTCATTTTTTTTTTCCTCTTCAAATTGCAGTAATAAGATATCACCATGTTACAAATGACTACATCTTAAGATGTTCTCCAATCTTCTTTACATTTCAATTGGCAGCACTTGTTTTAGATTACTTAAAGATATTTCTAGCACTATTTGCCCCATGATATTGGGAGGAAATAAGGAACTTGGGGTGTGCGTGTTTGTTACAGCGCTACCATCATGATTGCCATGCCCATCAAGGGCCATTAAGCCCCCTGCCTTTTGTGTGTGTGTGTCCTCAGCACTACATAAAATTAAGATAGATTTTTCTTGTCATTCAGAGGCTTTCAACCAAGTTCAGGAACGTCAACTTTAAATCAACCGTTGTTTACAGCAAGGCCACTTTGGACATTTGTGTGCTCCCTCTTATTTTTAAAGATCTCCTGAAATCACACAATTTTAAAATATTACTTTCTCAGGTTTAGTGACATAGGCACAATTCTTCAAAGCATCTTTATTTTTAACTTGGTTCCCTTTGCAGTTAAAAATTTGTTGCTGAAGAGGAGTAAGCTGCTTGTTCTGTCACCTTGAATAAACATTTAAGTGAAATTGGTATGAATGAATAAGGCTTATTTTTTTACTTTTTTAAAGATTTATTTATTTGAGAAACAGTGAAAGTGAGAGAGATCACAGAGAGAGAGGAAGCACAGACTCCCACTGACCAGGGAACCCAACACAGGGCTCGATCCCAGGACCCTGGGATCATGACTTGAGCTGAAGGCAGATGCTTAACCAACTGGAGCCACCCAGGTGCCCCTGAATGAATGAGGTTTAGACTAAAGACTACTGTTCTCTTTTAACTGAGATTTCAATTCTAACTAGAGTACACAGGCTTCAGTCCTCATTTGAAATTTATCATATGCAGGGAAAGCAAATTTCATGAAATGGTATTCTATATATATTTTGCCATGTAAAGTAAAAATAACTATGGTGTTATATCACTGAAAGCATTCTGGAGATTTGAATTGTATTAGTTGGAGATCTGTGCATAGACTAGTCATTCTCATTTTTCTATGTATTATCTCAGGCTTCTTGTGTCAGAGTTTCTCCTGGCTAATTTGACCTGTACATGTTTTCCACTCCCCTCCCCCACCGGACCTAATCCTTGATATTTTTCCTTCTGCAATGATCCTCTGTAAGTGACCTGGCCAGTTTGCCCTCCCTTGATTAAAAACCAACCATCTATGTAATATGAAGCCAGATTTTTCTCTCCCTAGCTATGAAGTCTCTTCTGCAACCTGGATTTATCTACCCAATTTCTTTCAATATCTCCATTTGATATCCCAATGGAACATGCCTATGATTAAACTCTTTGATTCTTCTCCCTCAAACTGGCTGATTCTTTTTCCTTCACCGCCATATCACAAATGGCACCACCATTCACCAGCTGCTCAGGCTATATACTTTGGTCACATCCTTTCCAATTCCTCTGTATACTCTACATCAACAAGGGCTCTGTTCAAAACATGTTCATGTTCAAAATATCTAGAATCTGAACAGTTTTTAGCATTCCTATCAGCTTTCACCCTGGTGCATGCTACCATGAAATTCTCATTTTGACTACTACAAAACCCTCTTAAATTGCCTGTTTCCCCATTTTTATATGCCTAGAGACTGTTACCCACATAGTAGCTAGATGACAGCGTTTTTAGAAAATTTGACCATATCAACTACTTGCTATCAATCTTAAATACACTTAAACGCCCAGTTCTTACACATAGCTAGGAAGCCAGTGAGGCCTTCCTCCATGTCCTCATTTCCTACCACTCTTCCCCCTGCTGGCCCACTCCAGCTGTGCTGATCCTTGACTATGCCAGGGGGTGGCCCATATCCGCCTGGAACATCCCTCTCTGTCCACCTGGCCATTCACGTGCTTTAATCTGTTACTTCATATTCAGATTTCTGGTAAAAATCAAACCACAGAGAGGCCTTCCCCTACTTTAGCCCATATCTTTGCTATTCTGTTTCCAGTCCCACTTGAGTTTTCTCAAAGTGCCTATAGCTACCTGGCATTGTATTATCTACTTAGTGTGTATTTTCTGTCTCAACAGTATGAATGTAAGAGGAAGACATTATTTTGCTTACCAATGTATTCCTAGAATCCAGGACACTCTCTGGTATTTTATAGGTGCTTATTAAATATTTACTGTCTCAATTAATGAACATGGCCCAATACTAACCAATTAGGAAAATACTTGCTTGTAGCCAGAGGAAAAAGTTTTTTAAAAAATGCAAAGACTGGAAACTCCACTTTGCTAAAAACAAAAGCAGGGCAACAGAGATTTTGCTTGTTACGGGATACACCATCAGTCCAAGGAAACAGGAGCCTGCTACCAAGACAACCCCATTTGACTCATTTCATCTTTCGTTATGTCTCTTTCATCCACGCTGCTTTTGCGCCATGAGCTTTCTCACTGCTGCTAGGCTATAATCTGCTCTAAGCCTGTGTGTGCTGGATGCGCACACTGCTTCTTGCTGTCTTTTTCTGTTTCTCATTGTCCATATCTTTATTTTTATTAAATGGCTTTTGTAATTGTTCTCATTTTTAAATAGGTAAGTGAACTGTTTTAGGTTATTCCCTCTTGAAGAAAATGTGTTTCAGTCCATAACTGACATTTTTCTCTATGTAAAGCTAGTCAGTGTCCTTTATAGAAAGTGTCCCTCTTACTGCCTGCGTTTTCTTCTGCCCCATAGTCAGGTCAGGAAATCTGCGCATGTGACTGAATAAGTAATACGGTTTAGAATGGAGTTGTCATTCCACAGTTTATTCTTGGCCCATGTGGTTTGTGGTGCAGCTGACATCTCAGTTTAAGTCAAATACTGTTATTTTTACTAGATATATTTATTAATATATTTATAAATAAACCACATATAACAACATTTATTTAGAACAGTTCTGATGTTGGAGACTCTCTATATAGTTGAGAGTGTAACCACTTCCATTAGGGAGGAAGCTATTTTAAATTACATTTTCATATGGAAAATACAACAAAGGGTTAGAGGAAAGTGAAAAGGACATTACCAAAACAATCTGAGCTGTACCTATCTGTGTTGTTGGAGGCTTATGAATCAATAGGAGGGCAGACATTATGTCGGTTTCTTTCTCCTGGAGTCAGCTTCCTTCTCCTTGTTCTTCATTTCAGCAGGGGAATGCCAAACCCAGTGGTGTTCCAATATAATGCTTTTCAGGTTTCTGACAGGGGATGAGTGTTGGAAGGTAGTATTATCAAGATAGCAATTATTTGAAGCCCATACAATGACTATATTGACCTTTTCAGATTACATGAAGTCATAAAGGGTGCCGTGGTCTCTCCTGATTTGGGAACAACTGATTACAGCCCTGCCTCTAAAGGAGGGTATGTAGCAAAACACATTCTGAATCATGATCTTTCTGTTCTTGAGAGTCCATCTCGGAGATGTGGTGACCAGAGCACTCTGTGTGTGCACTCAGGCCTTACTGCTGAGCTCCAGTCCCTTGTATACTTTTTTAAAATTATAATAATATTTTTTATTATGTTAGTCACCATACAGTACATCCCTGGTTTTTGATGTAAAGTTTGATGATTCATTAGTTGTGTATAACACCCAGTGCACCATGCACACGTGCCTCCTTACTACCCATCACCAGTCTATCCCATTCCCCACCCTTCCCCTCCAGAGCCCTCAGTTTGTTTCTCAGAGTTCAGTCTCTCATGCTTCATTTCCCCCTTCTGATTACCCCTTTCTTTATCCCTTTCTTCTATCGGATGTTTATTTCTTAATGTTCCATAGATGAGAGAAACCATACGATAATTGTCTTTCTCTGCTTGACTTATTTCACTTAGCATTATCTCTCCATGCAATAGTCCATGTTGCAGCAAATGTGAGAAATCATTCTTTGATAGCTGAGTAATATTCCATTGTATATGTGGACCACAACTTCTTAATCCATGTCATCCGTTGGAAGGGCACTCTCGGCTCCTTCCAGCGATTTAGTATGTGGACAATGCTGCTATGAACATTGGGGTGCATATGGCCCTTCCTCTTCATTACGCTGTATCTTTGGGGTAAATAATCCACTAATGCAAATACAGCTGGATCATAGGGTAACTTAATTTTAACTTTTAAGGGACCTCCACACTGTTTTCCAGAGTGACTGTACCAACTTTCATTCCCACCAACAATGTAGGAGGTCCCTTTCATCATCCTCTCCAACATTTGTTGTTTCCTGCCTTGTCGATTTTTGCCATTCTAACTGGCAATGGGTGGCATTTCAGTGTGTTTTGATTTGAATTTCCCTCATGGCTAATGATTTTGAATATTTCTTTCATGTGTCTGTTGACATTTGTATGTCTTCATTGGAAAAGTGTCTATTCATATCTTCTTCTGCCCATTTTTATGATTTGTTTATTGGTTTTTGTGTATTGAGTTTGAGAAGTTCTTTGTAGATCTTTTTTAATAAACGTGCTCAAGGTTGGCTTCTGACCTTCTTGATTACCTGACTTTTCCCAGTGGCCTCATCTAGGAATAACAATGAGAAAGTTTTGGCTAAGATCAAGAATGTATTTCTTCTAACTGAGGCCTAAATTGAAGTCCTACCTCTAGGGAAAAGGGAAAGATGGTGAAGCCTGGCTCTAAGCTGAAGAATAAGTTGGTCTTGGAGCGATCGTAGCATGTTAAAATAACCAGAAGCATCTGCTATTTATGCTATGCAGCTGTGTTTTCCCACAAAAGAGACAACATTGATGTTAGGAATGAAATTGTAACGAAAAAGCATTCCAAGCCAAAGGATATAGAGTCTGCAGTTATAGTAGAGAATTTTACAAAACCCTTCTAACGCTGTTCCATCTGTTTTTTCTTTCTCACAATTGAATACACTATATCCCCCCAAGCATGCTGTACAAGTAATCTGAGGATTTAGATCAGTACTAACTGTTCCATTATTACCTGACTATAAAGTGTTGGTCTACTTGTTTTGTGAATTTGTCCTTTTCATTTTACTTCAGCCTGGGTAAAGTAAATTAAACATTTATATCCACATTATAATTACTACAACTAATATTGTGACTTTAGACTGTATAATGGAGGTAATGCTCTAATACTGTTTGACCTCACAGACATCAGATAAAGAGTCCTTCTAGCATTCATGGATCCCAGCAATTTAAGAAGCAAATGGGACCAAATGACAGTGATTTTGGGGAAAGCAATTTAGAAAGGCTTGAAAGTATGAAAAATGGGTAAGCAGTGGAAGGAACTTGCATATTTAAACTGGAAGACAGAAGACTCTATCAGAAAAAAGGGAAGGTGATCATTTAACAGAACAATTCGATTTGTCATTTGTCTCAAAGTACAGAATTAAAAATAACAGTTAAAAGTTATAGGGAGATTATATTATAATTCAATATGGAAATAGCTTTAACAGAAACCTGTCTATTCTTGTACTACTGAAAGACTACTTCCATCATGGGTTTTGCATCAGATGTAGGCTGGGAAAGTGGTAGAAGGATTTAAAGCAAGCATCAGAAGCAATTCTTTTTCAATCCGATGCAAACTCCATGATATGCATTTAAGGTATGTCAAGGAAAAGATCACAACTTACTCAGGTAACCTCAATGACATAAAAAAAAGTGTAATGGGAAATACTAGTTAGTGAGAACTTGAGGTTTTCATTAAACACTGATAAATATGAATAGTATTTTCTAAAGGTCATAAGCTGACAATAGACAAAGGTGTAAGGAATTCTAGACTAGCCAGGTAAAGTAAGATCCCAGAGTTATGTCAGGGACTACAAATAGTCCAAATCTCATTAATGATGAAATTTTATTTTCTTCCTGAAAAATGTGTGTAGATTCTCTTGCTCTCTGAGCCAAAATTTGAATTGCTCTTTAGTTTGGCCAAAGGCAGTTCTGTAAGAATTGTGTAGGGGGCTTCTGGGGATTTTGAGGAAAAAGATAGGACCATGAGGTGGCAGTAGCACACACAACTTTTATTTGGGGACACTGCTTTGAACATTTGCTTGTGGAAATCCTCACCTCTCATGAGATCTGTCAGAGGCTATAGGCTTATAGACCAGTACTCAAAGGAGGAGGACTAAGGGCTAACTAACCCCGGAGAAATATGGGGATCAGAGAGTAAGCTTACTTGACTAGGTGCTGTTAGCCTGGAAAGGGGAGGACTCTATCTCAGAAAGTTCCAAAGGGCAGCAATAACTTGGGGTGTTTATCTACCTATGGCTGGCAGAATTTATCTTTTTTAATAATAATTTTTCATTATGTTATGTTAGTCACCATACAATATATCCTTGGCAGAATTTATCTTATCCATGGTTAGAAGATACTGGGCACAGTTTCCTGGGATATGCAAGTAGGCAGGCTCTAGGTGGCTAAAAATCTATTTATTTGGGCTATATATAGAATAATTAGATATGTAAAAATTTTGGCACCTGTGGAGACTTTGATATACCAGATTCAACTACTGAAGAAGTAAACAATCTAGGGGCCAATATCAGAAGCCATCACTGGCTCATTTATATAACAAATGGGCTTTGAAATAGATTGTATGGCTTTTTACTTTATTCTCTGTGTTTATCCAGACTTCAAAATTCATGTTTTCTACATGCTTTCATGTATACATGTACACACATATATGTATATGTATACACACATACATCCACGTCTTCTTTATCCATTCATCATGGATGGACACTGGGTTCCTTCCATATCTTGGTTATTATAAAAATGCCGCAATTAACATAGGCATGCATATATCTTTTGAATTAGTATTTTTGTTTTCTTTGGTAGTAGAATTACTGGATCATATGATAATTCTATCCTTCATTTTGAGGGACCTCTACAGTGTTTTCCACAATGGTACCAATTTACATCTTACCAACAGTGCACAAGTGTTCTTTTTTTCCCACATCCTCACTAATGCTTATTTCTTATTTTTTGATGCTAGTCATTCTAACAGGTGTAAGGTAACATCTTATTGTGGTTTTGATTTGCATTTTCCTGATGATTAGTGATGTTGAGCATCTTTTCATATGTCTGTTGGTCATCTATGTGTATTTCTTTGGAAAAATGTCTATTCAGTCTTCTGCCCATTTTTAAATCAGATTGTGTGGGTTTGTTTTTTTTGTGTGTGTTGAATTATGTAAGTTCTTTATATATTTTGGACATTAACACTCTTATCAGGTATATCATTTGCAAATATCTTTTCCCATTCAGTAGTTTGCCTGTTTGATTTGTGGTTGATTTTCTGTGCATAAGCTTTTATTTTGATGTAATCCCAATAGTTTCCTTTGCTTTTGTTTCATCTTGCCTAAGGAGACCTATCCAGAAAACGTCTAAAGCTGATGTCAAAGAAACTACTGCCTATATTTTCTTCTCAGTCTTATGGTTTTAGGTCTCACATCTAGGTTTTTAATCCATTTTGAGTTTAGTTTTATGTATGGTATAAGAAAGTGTTTCATTCATTCTTTCCACGTAGCTGTCCAATTTTCTCAGCATCATTATTGAGGAGACTGTCTTTTCCTATTGTATATTCTTGCCTCATAGATGAATTGACATATAATCATGAGTTTTTTCTGGGCTCTCTATTCTGTTCCATTGATCTAAGTGCCTATTTTTGTGGCAGTACCATATTTTGATTACTAATACCTTGTACTATATCTTGAAATCTGGAATTAGGATGCTCTAGCTTGTTTTTCTTTTTAAGATTGCTTTGGCTAGGAACTTAAAATTTAATGCAAATTTTCTGGGACTCTGTTTTTTTTTTCTTAGAAAAAATATTGGAAATAGATCACATGTGTATTTTTAATGTGTTTGGCACACACTTGCCTATTTTAACTTTGTAGCAAGGTAAATTGTCATTGGTTAGAGATAACTGAAGACAGTACTGGTTTGTGATTCAGAGGAACTTGGGCCAAACTTTATATGATATACTAGCTGTGCCGGGGTGGTAAATCCTTAACATTTATTGTGCTTACATTCCCCATGTAATATTTCAGAGCCTCATGAGTTAGGGAGATTTTTGAGTTTTTGGACCTTTAATGAATTGCAAACATGGCATCAATCTAGTTTCAGAGAACTGACAAAGTCTCATCAATTTTTGCCCCATTCTGCTAGAATAAAGTAGATTCTTTTTAAATCAAACAAGTAAAAACATCACTTTCAGCAGGCAGGATAAATTCATTATGAAAATGCAGATGTCATTCTAGAAAATATTTTTGTGTATTCTTTTTTAAAGGATGCTTTGCGGGTGCCTGGGTGGTTCAGTGGGTTGCGCCTGCCTTCAGCTCAGGTCATTATCCCAGAGTCCTGGGATCACGGCCCACGTAGGCTCCCTGCTCAGCGGGAATCTGCTTCTCTGCCTCTCCTCTGGCTCATGCTCACTCACTCTCTCAAATAAATAAACAAAATCTTAAAAATAAATAAAGGATGCCTAGTGTTGAAAGGACCAGTAGGTATCAGAACTGTTTTCTGAATACATACCTTGTTTCCGAGTGCTTATTTTTAAATTCAATAAACATATAGTACATCATTAGTTTTTGATGTAGTGTCTTAATGATTCATTGGTTGCATATAAAACACAGTGCTCATCACATCACATCCCTCCTTAATGCCCGCACCCAGTTATCCCATCCCCCACACCTCCCTTTCTGCAACCCTCAGTTTGTTTCCAGAGCAAGAGTCTCATATGGTTTGTCTCCTCTTTATTTTCTTCCCATTTAGTATTCCTCCCTTCCTCTATTGTCCTCTGCACTATTTCTATAACATTCATGAGTGAAACATCTGATAATTACCTTCTCTATTTCATTTAACATAATACCCTCCAATTCCATCCATGTCAAGTAAATGGTAGGTATTCATCCTTTCTGATGGCTGAATAATATTCCATTGTATATACGAACCACATCTTCTTTATCATTCATCTGTTGAAGGACATCTGCTTCTTCCACAGTTTGGCTGTAGTGGACACTGCTGATATGAACATTGGGGTACTGGTGTCCTTTCTTTCACTACATCCATATATTTGGGTAAATATCCAGTAGTGAATTGCAGGGCCACAGAATAGCTCTATTTTTAATCTTTTGAGGAACCTCCATACTGTTTTCCAGAGTGGCTGTACCAGCTTGCATTCCCATCAACAGTGCAAGAGGGTTCCCTTTTCTCGCATCCTCACCAACATTTGTTGTTCCCTGTCTTGTTAATTTTAGCCATTCTAACTGGTAGAGGTGGTATCTCAGTGTGGTCTCATTAGGTATACCCTAATCACACTACAAGTGATGTGGAGCATTTTTTCATGTGTCTGTTGGCTCATTTCGTATGACTTCTTAGAGAAGTGTCTGTTCATGGCTTCTGCCCATTTCTTGACTGGATTATTTGTTTTTGGGTGTTGGGTCGAGAAGTTCTTTATAGATCTTTGATACCAGCCCTTTATCTGTTATGTTATTTGCAAATATATTCTCCATTCCATGGGTTGTCTTTTAGTTTTGTTGACTCTTTCTTCTGCTTGCAGCTTTTTATCTTGATGGGTCCCCAAAGCTCATTTTGCTTTTGATTCTCTTGCCTTTAGAGATGTGTCTTGAAAGAAGTTCTGTGGCCGAGGTCTAAGAGAGTAACTGCCTGTGTTCTCCTCTATGATTTTGATGGATTCTCTCTCACATTTAGGTCCTCTCATCCATTTTGAGTTTATCTTTGTATATGGTGTGAGAATGGTCCAGTTTCATTCTTCTGCACGTAGCTGTCCAGTTTTCCCAGCACCATTTATTGAAGAGACAGTCTTTTTCCACTGGATATTCTTACCTGCTTTGTCAAAGATTAGTTGACCAGAGTTGAGGGTCCATTTCTGGGGTCTCTATTCTTCCATTGATCTATATTCTGTTTTTATGCTAGTACCATGTTGTCTTGATGATCACAGCCTTGTAATATAGTCAAGGTCGGGCATTATGATGCCCCAGCTTGGTATTTCTTTTTCAACATTCCCCTGACTGTTCAGGGTCTTTTCTGGTTCCATACAAATTTTAGGATTGTTCTCTCCAGATCTGTGAAAAATGTCATGGTATTGGTAGGATTGCAATGAAAGTGTCAATTGCTCTGGGTAGCATAGATACTAATATTTATTCTTCCAAGAATACCTAAAGGACCTGGGAAGGAACAGCAAATAAAGCCTAAACAAAGCAAGAGAAGAGAAATAATAAGGATTAGAGCAGAAATTAATGAAACAGAAACCAGAACAGTAGAACAGATCAACAAAACTAGAAGCTTGCTCTTTGAATTTGTAAGATCACTAAAACTCTGACCAGACTTATCCAAAAGAAGAGAGAGGACCCAAATTAATAAAATCGTGAATGAAGGGGAAGATCATGACCAACACCAAGGAAATACAGAGAATTTTAAGAATGTATTATGAGGATTGAGTTAAGATGGCAGAGGAGTAAGCGTCCCCTTTTCAGCTGGTCCCTGAATCGAGCTGGATAGGTACCAGACCATCCTAAACATCCATTGAATCAGCCTGAGATGCAGTGGAAGATACATCTGGATCTCTACAAATGAACATCTCCAGCAATGAGTATTGAGGTACGAAGCGGGAGCGTGAATACACACACAGATATTGAAGATAAATGGGAGGGGGGAGGGAGATCTGACTGGCGCCGGCAAGCGGAGCCACCTGCACTGGGAGGCGGGCGGACTCTCCTGACCGGCAACGGAGAGAGCAGACTGAGACCATGAGCTGGGGAGTGCCTGCGACTGCGTGAAAACCAGAGCTCTGGAGTGCACAGGAACCTCACTGAAACAGAGCTCAGAGCCACGGGCATGCAGGGGCAGCTGGCGGCTGGTGGCTGGTGGTGTTAGAAACACAAAGGACAGAGACGTGCCGGCCCCTGGAAGTGAGGGTGTGAGACCCGGCTGTGGGGCACACATCCCAGGACACTGCAGGGTTGAGCAGCACCAACAGAAACAGAGTTAAAGTGACCAGAACACCAGTGGAGAGAGGTCTGCAATCCCTCTGTTCTGAGACGAGGCTGAGATTGGCCACTGCTGCTCTGACTCTCAGAAGAGGCACAGCAAACCACCAGGAAAGCCTCCAGAGGACAAAGCCTGAAATACCAGCTCACAGTATGCCATCCCCATCCCTCCAGGGGACACAGAGACCCTACCCAAACAGGGTTGCCTGAGTATCGGGCGGCAGGTGCCTCTTCCAGAAGGCATGCTGAAAAATCAGAAGCCCACATCCCTAAGGTCCCTATAAAACAATGTGCATTGCCTGGGTCCTGGGCAATAATTTGGGCTCTGACAACCCGCAACCTCTCCTCATCAGAATGATGAGAAGGAGAAATCCCCCAGCAAAGAAAAAGACAATGAGTCTGGGCCTCTGCCACAGAACTGATGGATATGGATATAACCAAATTATCAGAAATGGAATTCAGAGTAACAATGGTCAAGATGATGAGACTTGAAAAAGTATTAACGAAAATATTAATGAGAATATAGAATTCTAAGGGTGGAAATGAGAGCAAATCTGGCAGAAATTAAAAATTTATGAGCCAAATGCAGTCAAAACTAGAGGTTCTGATGGCCAGGTGAATGAGGCAGAAGAATGTATCGGTGAATTAGAGGATGGGTAAGTAGAAGAGAAAGCTAAAATAGAAACTTGGCTCAAAAACTAATCTCAAGAATGTAGGTTACGGAGATTACTGACTCAATGAAACTGCTTCCAATGTCGAATCATCGCATCCCCAAGGGGTGGAGAAAACAGAGGTCTAGAAGAGATATTTGAACAAATTGTAGCTGAAAACTTCCCTAATCTAGCAAAAGAAACACGCCGTGTCCAAGAGGCAAAGAGGACCCTCCCAAGCTCAACCACGACAAACCTATGCCACGTCACATCATAGTGCAATTGCAAATATTAGATCCAAGGATACAGTATTGAAAGCAGCCAAGGCAAGGAATTTCTCACGTACCAAGGCACAGTTACAGAATTACATCAGACCTGTCTACACAGACCTGGAATAGAGAAAGGGTTGGGGGGCATTTTTAAAGCTCTTTCAGAGAAAATATGCAGCCAGGATCTCTTTATCCAGCAAGGCTGTCATTCAGAATTGATGGAGAAATAAAGACCTTCCAGAATCGAGTCAATCATCAATTTCATAAACCACGAAACCAGCCCTACAGGAGATATTAAGGGGGGTTCTATAAAAGTAAAAAGGCCCCAAGAGTGATCACAAACAGAAAGTCACAATCTATAGAAACAAAGACTTTACTCTCAACATGACATCATTAAAATCATACTCTCAATAATGGGTCTCAATGTAAATGACCTAAATGCTCCCATAAATGCCACAGGGTTGAGATTGGAAAAAGACATGACCCAGCCATTTGCTGCACAGAGTATTATTTAAACCAAAGATACATCCAGCTGAAGTAAAGGATGGAAACCATTACCAATGGACCTCAAAAGAACGCTGGGGTAGCAAATCTATATCGGACAGATTGGATTGTAAACTAAGACCATAGTTAGAGGTACAGAAGGGCACTCTATTCTTAAAGGATGCATCCAACAAGTGGATATGACAATTATAGATATATATGCTCAACAGGAGCAGCAAGATACACAAGCAACTCTTAACCAGAATAAAGAGACATATAGATAAAAATACATTAATAGTAGGGGACCTCATCACTCCACTATCAGCAATAGACAGATCCCAAGTAGAAAATCAACAAAGGGGTGCCTGGGTGGCTCAGTCGTGTCTGCCTCAGCCCAGGGCATGATCCCGAAGTCATGGGATCGAGCCCCGCATCAGACTCCCTGCTCCGATGGGAGCCTGCTTCTTCCTCTCCCACTCCCCTGCTTGTGTTCCCTCTCTCACTGGCTGTCTGTCAAATAAATAAAATCTTAAAAAAAATCAACAAAGAAACAAGAGCTTTGAATGCCATACTAGATGAGTTGGACCTCATAGATATATATAGAACACTACACCCAGAACCAAAGAATACTCATTCTAATCTAATGCCCATGGAACATTCTCAAGAATAGATGACGTTCTGGGTCACAAAAAGAGGCTCCTACCGACACCAAAAAGACCGAGTTATTCCCTACATATTCTCAGACCACAACGCTTGAAATTGGAACTCAATCACAAGGAAAAATTTGGAAGAAACTCCAACACTTGGAGACTAAGAACCATCCTGCTCAAGAATGATTCGATAAACCAGGAAATAAAAATCAATTTAAACACTTTATGGAGATCAATGAGAATGAAAACACAATGTTCCAAAACCTATGGGGCACTGCAAAGGCAGTCCTAAGGGGAAAATACATAGCCATCCAAGCCTCACTCAAAAGAATATAAAATTGAAAATGTACTTTTTATATTCTCACCTCATGAAGCTGGAACAGCAACAGAGGAACAGGCCTAATCCACACACAAGAAAGCAGTTGATCAAGATTAGAGCAGAAATCAATGAATGAGAAACTAGGAGCACAGTAGAGCAGATCAACAGAACTAGAAGCTGGTCTTTGAAAGAATAAATAAAATTGGAAACCACTGGCAAGACTTATTCGAAAGAATAGAGAAAGGACCCAAATTAATAAAATCATTAATGAAAAGGAGAGGTCACAACCATCTCCAATGAAATTGGAAGGATTATTAGAAACTTTTATCAACAGCTTTATGCCAGTAAGTTAAAACAACCTGGAAAGATGGAGGCCTTCCTGGAAACCTATAAACTACCAAGACTGAAACAGGAAGAAATTTATTTTTTAAAAGGCCAATTAATTATGAAGAGTTTGAAATAGTGATTAAAAACCTTCCAAAAACAAAATGCCAGGGCCTGATGGATTTCCAGAATTCTACCAAACATTCAAAGAAAAATAATACGTATTCTCCTAAAGCTGTTTCAAAAATAGAAACAGAAGGAAAGCTACCAAACTCATTCTATGAGGCCAATATTACCTTGATCCCCAAACCAGGCAAAGACCCTCAAAAGGAGAATTACAGACCAATTTCCTAATGAATATGGACGCCAAAATCCTCAACAAGATCCTGGCTAATAGAATCCAAACAGTACATTAAAGGATTATCCACTATGACCAAGTGGGATTCATCCCTGGATGCAAGGTGGTTCAACATTCACAAATCTATCAGTGTGATAGATTTATGAACAAGAAAAAGCCAAAAATCATATGGTCCTCTCAATAGATGCAGAAAAGCATTTGACAAAAACAGCATCCTTTCCTGATTAAAACCTTCAGAGTGTAGGGATAAAGGGTACATTCCTCAATCACAGAAACCATCTATGAAAACCTACAGCAAATATCATTCTCAATGGGAAAACTGGAAGCCTTTCCTTAAGATCAGGAACACAACAAGGATGCCCACTCTGCCATTATTTTCAACATAGTACTAGAAGTCCTTGCAACAGCAATCAAACAACAAAAAGGGATACAAAGTATCCAAATTGTCAAAGAAGAAGTCAAACTGTCTCTCTGCAGATGACATGATACTCTATATGGAAAACCCAAAAGAATCCACTCCCAAACTACTGAAGTTATAGAGCAATTCAGTAATGTGGAGGGATACAAAATCAATGCTCAGAAATCAGTTGCATTTCTATACATGAACAATGAGACTGAAGAAAGAGAAATTAGAGAATCCATCCCATTTACAATAGCACCAAAATCATACATTACCTTGGAATTAACTTAACCAGAGATGTAAAGGACCTATATTCTAGAAACTACAAATCACTCTTGAAAGACATTGAAGAAGACACAAAAACATGGAAAAATATTCCATGCTCCAATCGGAAGAATTAACATAGTTAAAATGTCCATGCTACCCAGAGCAATCTACACTTTTAGTGCTATCCCTATCAAAACCAATGACATTTTTCAAGGAACTGGAACAAATAGTCCTTAAATTTGTATGGAACCAGAAAAAGCCATGAATCGCCAAGGAATTGTTGGAAAGGAAAAACAAAGCTGGTGGCATCACAATGCCGGATTTCAAGCTGTACTACAAATCTGTGATCACAAAGACAGCATGGTACTGACACAAAAACAGACACATAGACCAATGGAACAGAAGAGAGAACCCAGAAATGGACTCTCGGCTCTTTGGGCAAGTAATTTCCTCCTTCGATAAAGGAGGAAAAGGCATCCAGTGGAAAAAAGACAGTCTCTTCAATAAATGGTGCTGGGAAAATTGGTCAGCTACATGAAATAGAATGAAACTTGACCACTTTCTCACACCATACACAAAGATAAACTCTAAATGGATGAAAGACCTCGATGTGAGACAGGAATCCATCAAAATTCTAGAGGAGAACATAGGCAGCAACCTCTACGACATCGGCCACAGCAACCTTTTTCATGACACATCTCCAAAGGCAAGAGAAACAAAAGATAAAATGAACTTGTGGGACTTCATCAAATCAAAAGCTTCTGCACAGCCAAGGAAACAGTCAAAAACAAGAGGCAGCCCATGGAATGGGAGAATATATCTGTAAATGATGCTACAGATAAAAGACTGGTATCCAAGATCTACAAAGAACTTCTCAAACTTAATACACGAGAAACAAATAAACAAATCATAAAATGGGCAGGAGATATGAACAGACACTTTTCCAATGAAGACATACAAATGTCTAACATACACATGAAAAAATGTTCAAGATCATTAGCCATCAGGGAATGTCAAATCAAAACCACACTAAGATACCACCTTACGCCAGTTAGAATGGCAACAATTGACAAGGCAAGAAACAACAGTTGTTGGAGAGGATGTGGAGAAAGGGGATCACTCCTACATTTTTGGTGGGAATGCAAGTTGGTACAGTCACTCTGGAAAACAGTGTGGAGGTCCCTTAAAAAGTTAAAAATAGAGCTACCCTATGATCCAGCCATTGCACTAGTGGGTATTTACCCCAAAGATACAGACGTAGTGAAGAGAAGGGCCATATGCACCCCAATGTTCATAGCAGCATTGTCCACAATAGCTAAATCATGGAAGGAGCTGAGATGCCCTTCAACAGATGACTGGATTAAGAAGATGTGGTCCATATATACAATGGAATATTACTCAGCTATCAAAAAGAGCAATTCCTCAACATTTGCTGCAACATGGACGGCACTGGAGGAGATAATGCTCAGTGAAATAAGTCAAGCAGAGAAAGACAATTATCATATGGTTTCTCTCATCTATGGAACATAAGAACTAGGAAGATCAGTAGGAGAAGAAAGGGATAAACATACACTCTTAGTTGATCCTTAACCACGTGATCTATGCTATATATGTGGGATAATGTATTCTTATCCTTATTTTACTTAAGAAGCAATGGAATGTCAAAAAGTTAGGTGACTTGCTAGATATCACTAGTAAAAGTGGTAGAGTTGGGACTACAGCCCAGGTTTCCTGCCTCCCTGAATGGTGGTCTTTCCACTACAGAAGTCCTGATGTAGGACTAAGGAAACATTTCAAGTGAAGTTTTACTGCTGAGTTTATGTCAAGTTTATGAAGAGAGCCTCAAAATTTAGTTCAGGTAAAATATAAAGGAGGTGGAAAAAGTGAACTGGAGAATGAAACAGAGGAAAAAACAGTAAAACAAAATATGAAATATTGATACTTTTGTCTTCAGAATATAGTGATGGAGGTAGGAGGTTCCATTAACCCCTTCTCACTGCTTTCTTTTTCCTTTCCCATGGTAAGGCCTCCAGTTCCTTATTATGAGATGACCAGCCACCATATGTCCCCCTTCTAGGTCCCAGGAAAGATAGAGGCAAAAGGCCAGACTGGCAGAGAGAGATGGCAGCTAACAATAGTGAGAGCATCATCCTCCTGACAGAGTTGGTGCTTATTCAGTACCTCATGCCTTTGGCCACAGGAAGATTTGGTATTAAAAGATACAGACTTTTCTGTCTTGCACTTGAGTTCACCATGAAGATAACATGCTGGGGTGATCACATAAATGCTGGCTTTGGAAGCACTAAAGCTCCCTTTCCTTGACTACCAGATTTGTGTGTGCTTCAGAGTTCAGTGTTTTCAGAAGAGGACTGAGGAGAAGAGCCAAGGGCTGCATTGTCCAGATGATTTGACCTTGCAAAACTATCACCCTCGTTGTGAATGTCGCTCAACATACTTGATGCTGAGCCATTCTATTTCTCTGTACATTCCCTTGCATCTTATGTTTTATTTATTTATTTCTATAAATGAAAGGTAACTTTATTACTGAAGAAAAAAATGTACACAAGAAAATCTAGATTCTTTTTCCTCTTGCACTACTTTTTATAGTGAAGTTCCAGATATGAACTTTGAGGGTATTTACAAGGGTAAATTTTTCCTAGCACATGACCATTTACTGTGTGGTGGGCGTTTTTTCATAGAAATCATATACAGAAGTGGACTATATTCCTACAGTTTACAAGAAGCTTAGAACATTGTATTAACAGAAGACAGTATTTTACTGTAAAAGGTATTAAATGTGATATGATCTTGTGGCTTATAAATGTTTAATTACTTGAATTGAACCGGGGAAGGAAAAAAACAGCAAGACAGGCCTGGCTTTAAGATTTTTTTGTATTCGATTCCTTTTACTATTGCATCATCTCCAGGTAGCTGAAACACATAAATGACAACCATAGAGGCCTGGCTATCCACTGACACAAATGTAGGAATAATGTTTGTTGCTAAGGCATTATATGCTTCAGTGGCAGAACCTGGGTTAATGTAAAATTGTTTTTCATGCTCAAATGCTTCAAATTTGTGTGTGTGTCCTGAGATAAGACTGTCCGCATCAAACTGTCCCTGCAGCAGGGCTAAGCTGGCCATGTCTCCCATGCAATAACTTGATGCCTACGGATCAAACCAATTTTGAACTGCCCAGCAGTCACAACTTTCTGTTCTGGATAATTCAGATTCTCGTCAAAGACTACTCTCACAATGTGAACATCACTGGCCAGAGTCTTGAGATTGTCATAGCTCTCTTTGGAGCAAAGTTTTCCAGTACAGAGAATGTGCTGAATCTTTCCTGGCACGAGGAGTTTTTTAAATTTAGTCAGCAAACTGTTTCACTGGTGTGGGATGTGCAGGTAGGTCTCCATACCAACACTGACTGGAGAGAGAGCAATCTTCATCTTTAGAGGGGGATCCCTTCAGATATGGATTGAAGTACATAGTTGATGTGGTGATGTGGGAAGCATCCTGTCCCTGGGCTCTGCTCAGTCACCACAACCACTGCTGCCTTCTTCCAGGCTCCTCAGCAACCCCTTTGCATTTTAGAAAGGTTGTTTCTTGTGCTCACACTGCAGTCTCTGACTTTGTCAAATAGGATGTCCTGTTATTCTTGATATTCCTTTTCTATTCTAGTATCTAGAAGATTTCAAAGCCTGAAATAGATCTCAGACCAAGGAGACACAATGTCACTGGGGCAGAAATCCTAGGAATACAGAACAAATCTGGACTGTGGAGCGAGTACCCTTTGTCCTTAGGAAATTTGTTTTGATGGAATTACCTGAGCCATCACTCAGATTGTCCACAAATGACAGTTCTTCGTTTGGCCAGTTAAATTGTGGCAAGCTTATACCCAGTGTTTCCCTTAATCTCTGCCTAGCCCCTGCCTAGCTTGAGGCCTCTGACTTCCCCTAGAGAGGGTCAGCATCTCTATGTAGGGGAGATTCTCTGTTTTTGCTTCTTTCCTTATCAGTTTCCACTACGTCCACAAAACTTATCTGGTACAGGGTTAGCGGTTAGTTTACTTTTGAGCCGAGGAAATGAAGCTCAGTGGAGACAGAGTTGAAATTTCTCAGAGCAGAGGAAATGAAGCTCAGTGGAGACAGAGTTGAAATTTCTCAGAGCAGAGGAAATGAAGCTCAGTGGAGACAGAGTTGAAATGAAGCTCAGTGGAGACAGAGTTGAAATTTCTGCAACAAGGATATAAAAGCCTTTCGTCTGTGATTCTTTCCTCCACAATGGCCTATGCCCTCTCTCACACATAGGTGTGACAGCCAGGGCAAAGAGGAGAATGCTTTGCTAACTTTGTAACTTCTCCCAAATCTGCATGATTTTTACTCTCTTTTACTTCTTATCAACTTTTTCTACTTCATAATTTCCTCTTTTCTAGTCTGGTTTGGGGATTTCAGTTCTTGCTACTTTTGTATCATATCCTTCTGCCACTTGAAAAAAGAAGACCCTTCTCCATTTCCCAGGAGAGTTTTCTTTCTTCCTTGCAATAAGAACAACACACTAGCTCCACCATTTCCATGTCTTCCCTCTCCATCTTCCTGGTAGTCTTAATATTAAGCTTCTTTGTGGCAGGAAGATTGAAACAGAGCCCATAATCTTACCAGAGGGAATTTGACCTTCAAACCAAGGTTGGGAGTATAGAAGAGAAAGAAGAAGAAAGAGAATGATAGATTTCTAACCTAATGGTAAGGTCGTCTTTTCCAGAGGATATGAGCCATTAACAAACTTCAGGGAAGGAAATCATGAAATCTGAGCCAGGACTGAGTTTGGGTAATTTAGTATTCCAAAGATAGAAAGGTTCCCCACACTCTGATTCATATCATGCTTGACTTGATTCAAACTTTTTTTGAAATGCTTTCACCTGTTTTTGGAGTAGCAATTACATAAATTTGATTATGATGATATTAAAATATTTTTTCATCATCCCAATCATTCATTTTTCTTAAGTATGGACAAGTTATCATTTCTTGCTTGCTTTTTAAATCTTTAAACTAAGGCTAATCATAATACCTTCCTCACAGAATGGCTGTGATAATCAAAATAAAATCTTATATATAGTATTATGAAATTGATTTTGGTTAATACTAGTATTTTTTATTTGGAAAGCTCTTTATCACTTACAAAACACTTTGACATAGTCTCTCAATTCATCTTCACAAATTCTGTGACAGAGTTTGGGTAAACATTCTCATACTCATTTCGTAGATGAGACTCAATGAAACCAAGTATGTTGTCCAAAGTCACATGAGTAAGTGAAGGAACCAGTTCTGTTGACTTTAATATCGGCAAGAATTCTGTGCCAATACCTTCTCTCCTGGAAACTATGGCTATGTTCTATGTAGCTACCCTCAGAACTGCATGGCAATGCAGGCCAAAGGGCTGGACGTATCTAATAAGTGAACACCGTAGAGGAGGTATGCATGTAGGAGGAATGCTTATAGGAATTTCTTTTCAATTAAGATAATAAGGGGTGCCTAGGTGGCTCAGTCATTTAAGCATCTGCCTTTGGCTCAGGTCATGATCCCAGGACCCTGGGATTGAGCCCTGCATTGGGGAGTTTGCTCCATGGGGAGTTTGCTTCTCCCTCTGCCTGCTGTTCTTCCTGCTTGTGTGCTCTCTCTCTCTCTCTCTCTCACTCTCTCTCTGTCAAATAAATAAATAAATAAATAAAAACTTAAAAAATTAAGACAATGACTACATACATCACATGAAGATTTATGTAATAAATATTTGAAACTCAAGATCTATCCAGGAATCCAGAATTGTTGTATATATTAGACTTAGATTCAGTTGTGTATAACAGAAACCCAAGTAACAACAGCTTATACAAGGTAAAGATTTGGGGTTTTTTTTCCCCTCACATATACACTTCTAGAGATAGATAACCCATGGCAGTCCAGAGGTAAGTAGTTCCAAGATACCACCAGGGACTCAAGCTCTCCTGGCTCTTGATAAATCCTTCTTAGTATATCTTTTCATCCTCGAAGTCACCTTATCATCCTAAGATAACAGCTGGAGCTGCAGACAGCAGGGTAGAGGCCAGTCTATATTCCACTTACATTTTTGATTGAACAGAAGTGTGCCACACAATTACTCCTATATAAAGGAGGCTACATTTGATTTTTCAAACTGGGTATATTGCCACCAGAATAGAAGGGTATTAAGGAGGGCACATATTGCATGGTGCACTGGGTATTATATGTAAATAATGAATCATGGAACATTGCATCAAAAACGGGATGTACTGTATGGTGACTAATATAACAAAAAAAATTATATATAAAAAAGAATTGAGATTGTATTAAGCAGGAAGATAAGAAAAATGGATAGTAAATATGCAAGTAACACATTCTGCCATGCATGTATTGAGCATAAAATAAGAAAATGAATACAGTGATGGAAACCAAGAGCTAGGTCCTTTTCTCAATGATATCACTTTAGGAGGCCGATAGTCAAGCAAATATTTATATCCAAATAAACAGCAAGACAGACTGATTTAGTGGCTAGAAAATCCTTAAAAGACAAAAACAAAGAAGAAGAACAACAACAACAAAAATGAAGCACTACAAAGCCTAGGATTTTAGTCAAAACTCATGAATGTGTATGGAAAAATTAAACACACATTTGTTTCCCAAACTTCAACAAAGCACCTCATGTGTTGCTTAGGAAAAATGAATGATTGGGATGATGAAAAAATATTTTAATATCTTCATAATCAAATTTATGTAATTATTACTCTAAAAACAGGCCAAAAAAATTCAAAAAGAGTTTCAGTCAAGTCAAGCATGATATGAATCGGCCTATGTCCATTTTAAAAATCACAAGTGCAGTCTTATCTTTTGAACTGAGTAATCCATTTCTCTCAGGAAACTGTTCTAAGATAAAAACCTTGGAGGGAGAATTGATACATACATATAGTAGTTGTACATCCTGGATTTTCCGGGAGCAGTTTTAGGTTAGATGATGAGTCCTAACCTAGTTTGCAAACATCATCATGACAAATCTTTATGAAGATTTAATTGAGATATTAATTTTTGCAATAAAAGAATGGAAGTAACCGTACTGCATAACAAAAGGATTGGTGTGGCTGGAAGGAGGGTCTGAATCCCTGGATAATAATTCTAAGTGATCGTTATTGTGTAGTGGTGCATGCATTTTTCTCCTAATCCCCTTTCTGGAAATTACCTTTCTTATATCCTGCAAAAGTCAAGCTACTTGGAAGGACAATCCTCCTTCTAGGAAAATATTGATCTCACCACATGAAAATTTACAATCCATACATATTAGTTGAATGGAATATTAAAAGTTCCTAAAAAACAATGTTTAAAATACTTGATAATAATATAGGAACAACTTTGATATATTAAATAAAACATACGTATAAATGAAAATGTAAAGTGTATTGTATCACTGTAAAGTGATTGATTTCTGGATGCTTTTCGTCCTTAAAATTTTTCCTTACTGTTATTTTAATACTGTGGCAGCAACAAATAACAATGAACTGTCACTTATTTTTTTGAACTGAAGTAATTTATTACAAAGTAGATCATTTCCCTCTGCATTTTTTAGAAGGAGATATTCTAAAACCCAAAGGAGATTATCTAAAACCCAATTAATTGACCAATTAGGCTTTTGGTGAAACTTTACTTAGTAAAAATATTAACACTCAGAAAACTGTATTTCTGAATATTTTGATTGATGTTGTTAGAATTAGAATCTGCCCCTTAAGGAGCTTAGAAAGATGTAATGTATAAGGAAAACCAACAACATATGTCTGAATATCATTAGGCTAGCACAGCATTATGGTCCTGTAGAAATTTTGGATAATTGCTTTAAGGGTTTATTTAGCAGTGGTGACCAGATCACCAAAATGATATAGTCAAATAAGAAAAGAACCATAAGCAGAAAAAAAAAATCTTTCTTTTGTTTACCAACAACTGAACAAACAAAATGACATAATTTAATTGATCCCAGAACCATTAACCTAAATTATCAAATAGAACACAGAAATTTTTACAACAGAAGAACCATATGAACTATCCAGAAAACACCCAGATGTGTCCATTCCCTAGTTCATGTACACTCCGAGTGCCAAAGTAGAACCCAGTACTTCCATTTATCTATATAATCTGGCCACTCTGTAAGTATCCCCATGGATGTTTAATTTCATAAGCTGACATAGTTAATATCACTAGACTTATATTTGAAGATTTGAATAACTATATAATCCTGATTGCTTTTTGTGAGACTATACTGACCTGATAATGGAGGGATCATCTCGTGTATCTCGGGTTATGTCGAGACGCCCCAGAACTTTCCTCAGGGCTGCTTTTATCTCCTTATTCCGAAGGCTATAAATGAGGGGGTTGAAGAGTGGAGTCACCATAGCATAGAACAAAGTTGCAACTTTCTGTATACCAGCAGAATGCCCGAGTCCTGGGCTCACATACATGACCATCAGAGAGCCATAGAATAGTGACACCACAGCCAAATGAGACCCGCAGGTTGAGAAGGCCTTATGTTTCCCAGTGGCTGAAGGCATACGCCACACAGCCAATAGGACAAGTGTATAGGACCCAAGGATAAAAAGGAAGTTACCGAAGATAACTAATGAGCTTAGAGTATAGCACAGCTGTTGGGTTGTTGGAGCAGAGGCACATGCCAATGCAAAGAGTGGCCCTGGGTCACACACAACGTGGTCAATAATGTTTGGGCCACAAAAGGGCATCTGAGAGATGAATACAATGGGGGTCAGGAACCACAGAAATCCACAAACCCAGCAGATAATGACCAGTTTGGTACAGAAATGCCCAGTCATGATACTAGGGTAGTGCAAGGGATGGCAGATAGCAAGATACCGATCAAAGGCCATGACGGCCAAGAGGAAACATTCAGATGTTCTCAAAGAGAAAAAGAAATAAAATTGGAGGAAACACCCAGTAAAGGAGATGGTCTTTTTATCTGAGAGGAAATTGACCAACATCTTGGGAACTGTAGAAGAGACATACCAGATCTCTAGAAAGGAGAAATTCCCCAGGAATATGTACATGGGGCTGTGGAGTCGCCATTCACACCACAGAGCGCAAACAATGGCCCCATTCCCTGTTATGGTCAAAACATACGTTGTAGTGAAGAGTGAGAAGAGGAGGATCTGAATCTTCCACTCACAAGAAAAACCTAGGAGTATGAATTCTCTTAGAGAAGCAAAGCTGGAATATGGCTCAGAGACATTCATTGGGTCAGTAACCTGCAAGGTCAAGAGACATGTTATTAGCAGTTAGGGCTAGTTCTGAATATGTTCCTTTTTCAGAATGAAGAGAAGACAATGAACATGGGGTCATTTTTCAAAAGAATCATCAGTTAGGAAGAGAATGTAGTCTACTTGTTCTTGGTTATGTACTCTGAGTTTTGGACATAGTAGGTAGCTGGCTGCATGGAAACAAACTTTGCCTGCTTCTGAATCTCTTCCTCATTATGGTACCATGATAGAACTAGGTAAAGTTAAACTCTTTTTTTTTTTTTTGAGAGAGAGAGAGAAAGAGAAGTGGGGGGGAGGGGCAGAGGGAGAGGGAGAGAGAGAATCTTAAGAAGGCTCCATGATGGGCTAGATCTCACGACCCTGAGATCATGACCTGAGCTGAAATCAAGAGTTGGACACTTAACCAACTGAGCCACCCAGGCACCCAAGTTAACTTCATTTTGTAAAGCTTATTTTGGAGCAGGGATGATGTACAGTAGTTTCTGGATAGCATATAACACAAAGTTAACAATTAATACATGTACTAGTTTCTTTTCTTAAACCCATCTTATAGAGCAATAGACTCAGTAAAGGTTTTAATTTTACTATTTACATCTCAGTTAAATATATTGCTTAACATATCATTTAAATATGTAAAATAAATGGACATATTGTATAGCAAGTTAGCAGTAATTTTAAAGCCAATATGCCTCATTTCTATTGCTCTTTCTGTTAGCTTAAGCATCATAAAAATGTTATACCATAATGTTACTCACCAGCACTGACTTTTAATATTGCAGTGTTGCAGTGTCTTCTGTCGGAAGCAGGGGCTTTAAGTTTTCACTTAATCTTTTACCTGTAACAATTTGCAAAATAACAGCTAGGTATGGAAGTTTATTTTCTGAAACCTTTCCCCCCATAAAATTTGGCATTGACTTTTTATATGCTTAATTTAAAAATCTGCACCAGAAGACAGAAGTCAAATACTTTTTTGTTGTTGTTATTGTTATAAGTAAATGTACTTCATCCTACATTCTCATGGAAAAGATGTCAGGGATCTGAGTTCCCTGAATTTTGTGTGTGTGTGTGTGTGTGTGTGTGGCATTATGCAGGGATGTGAGTTCTGAAAGTTGTGAGAGCTTACATTTGGGGCACAAACACAAAATTTTCAAAAGCAGGTTTTTTTTTTCCAACCTGTTGTCCACTCCAGTGCTTAGAAAAGTCTTTTAGAATTATTTGGTAGAAGCTGTATTTGTGCTTCTTTTAGTAGTATGTATCCATTTTTTAAATGTTCCAAACCAGGATCATAAATAAATCAACATTAAGAAATTCTGGAATGAAAGGGATTGACACAGAGATATTAAGATCTTCTGCAGTAATCAAAAGGTAAAGATATCATTGTTTTGATATCTACCAAATCTCTGAAGGACCTGTTTGATGAACCATATACTTCTCTGTCCAGCTGGATAAGGAATTTTATTGCTTCACAAATATTAAGAATGCACTTTTTTAAAAATCATATGTTCTCCTAGGACTTGGCCTCTATAGCATTAGGAAAGTTCTTCTCCTCCAAGCCAATAGATCTTTAAAAAGTTAATGATTGCATGTTCTCTGAGGAATTAGTAAAGAGTAATAACTTCTCTGAGGCACCATTATTTACAAAGTTTGCTTGTCTGGAATATGGATTCCAAAAAGATTCCAGAAGATACGATTTGAGAAACAATAAAGCACAACGTGTCACCAAAAGTTTTGGTATGAAGTTCAGGAATACTTCTTAAATTTTTTTTTTTAAATTTAACTTTTAGGTAGTTAACATACAGTGCAATATTGGTCTCTGGTGTAGAGTTCAATGGTTCATCGCTTACATACAACACCCAGTGCTCATCACAAGTGCCCTCCTTACTGCCCATCACCGATTTAGTCCATCCCCAGCTCACCTCCTTCCATAAACCTAACCCTAACCCTAACCCTAGGGATTGCATTGAATCTGTAGATTGTTTTGGGTAGTATGGCTATTTTGATAATGTTAATTCTTCCAATCCATAAGCATGGAATATCTTTCCTCTTGTGTTGTCTTGAATTTCTTTAATCAGTGTTTTATAGTTTTCAGAGTACAGGTCTTTCACCTCTTTGGTTAAGTTTATTCTGAGGTATTTCATTATTTTTCATACAATTATAAATGGTGTGATTTTTTAAAAAATTCTCTTTCTGTGACTTCACTGTTAGTGTATAGAAAGGCTATCAATTTCTGAGTATTAATTCTGTATTCTCCTACTTTGTTGAATTTGTTTATTTCTAGTAGGTTTTTTTTGGTGGAGTCTTTAGGATTTTCTATCTATAGTATCATGCCATCTGCAAATAGTGACAGTTTAACTTCTTTATTAATATGGATGCCCTCTCTCTCTCTCTTCCCTCCCTCCCTCCTTTCCTCTCTCTCTTTCTTCCCTTTTCTTTCTTTCTCTCTTTCTTTCTTTCTTTCTTTCTTTCTTTCTTTCTTTCTTTCTTTCTTCTCTCTCTCCTCCCTCCCTCCCTTTCTTCTCTCTCTTTCTCTTTCTTTCATCTGATTGTTGTGGCTAGGCCTTAGAGTACTTTGTTGAATAAAAAGGGTGAGAGTGGACATCCTTGTCTTGTTCCTGACCTTAGAGGGAAAGCTCTCAGTTTTTCACCATTGAGCATGATGTTAGCTGTGGATTTTCCATGTATGGTCTTTATTATGTTGAGGTATGTTATTTCTATTTTGTTGATAGTTTTTATCATGAATGGATGTTGAATCTTGTCAAATGCTTGTTCTGCATCTATTGAGATTATCATATGATTTTTAACCTTTGTTTTGTTAATGTGGTGTATGATGATCGATTTGTGAATATTGAACCATCTTGCATCCTGGGAATAAATCTCACCCGATTGTAGTGAAGAGGTTTTTGATCAGTTGTATGTGGTTTGTTAATAGTTTGTTGATGATTTTTGCATCTTTGTTCATCAGAGATATTGGCCCATAGTTTTCTGGTTTTTTTGTAATGTCTTTGTCTAGTTTTGGTATTAGGCTAATGGTGACCTTGTAGAATGTATTTGAAAGGTTGACTTCTTCTTCTACTTTTTTGGAATAGTTTGAGGAGAATGGGTATTAATATTTCTTATTAATGTCTGGTAGAATTCACTTGTGAATGTATCTGGTCCTGGATTATCCTGAGTATGGCCATAATGCCTACAAGGAAGAAAATCCAAAACTCATCCATTAAGAATTTTTTAGAAAATTGACATTCTTAAGACCCATCATTCATCTTCTGAATTAGAATCTCCAGGTACAAGGGGTATTAATATTTCTTATTAATGTCTGGTAGAATTCACTTGTGAATGTATCTGGTCCTGGATTATCCTGAGTATGGCCATAATGCCTACAAGGAAGAAAATCCAAAACTCATCCATTAAGAATTTTTTAGAAAATTGACATTCTTAAGACCCATCATTCATCTTCTGAATTAGAATCTCCAGGTACAAGGTTCAGGGCAACTATAATTTGTAAAACAGTCCTATTGATTTTTTTAAAAAGACTTTATTTATTTATTTGACAGAGAGAGAGAGACAGCCAGTGAGAGAGGGAACACAAGCAGGGGGAGTGGGAGAGGAAGAAGAGGCTTCCAGTGTAGCAGGGAGCCCAATGCAGGGCTTGATCCCAGGACCCTGGGATCATGACCTGAGCTGAAGGCAGATGCTTAACCACTGAGCCACCCAGCTGCTCCCTATTGATTTTGATATATACTCCTAGTTGAGAATCAATGATGTATAGCAATACTTGAAGTGGAGAGCTTAATTAGGAATTTGAAGAAGACAAAGACCACAGTATGTGTTAAAGGCCAGCCTATACATTAAAATAAGAAATGTATATGATCTTGGATATAATGTATTCAGTAAACTATAGGTATTATGCAATAAACTAGGGAAGGTAGAAATCTGATATCAAGTTCTAGTTCCTTCTCATGAAATAAGTGCTTATGATAATAATGTAATAATCTGTTTTGTTCTGTGATGCATTTGTTCATAAAGTGTTTTTACAATGTCTTGACTATACTAGCATTTTCTGTATGTCCTATGTTCTTTTACATAAGAACTTGATCTCGGCTAATTAAACATCTTAGATCATTGAAAAGAACACTGGAATGCCATCTCCATATGAAAATTCACAATCCTTGGTATATCCAAAGAAGCTTAGAAAATTTCCATTGTATCAGAGCTTAAGTAGGGCTGTACATCTGACAGCAAATGGTTTCCTGTCTTCTTTGCTTTGTTTTTCTTTTCCAAATGATTCTAGTGAATGAGGTGGTTTCTTCTATCATTTATCAGATTGTAGAATTAAATGTACCTGGGGAAATGACTCTATAGGCAGGTGAAGAGGAGGTCACATATGTGGTGGGACCACGACATCAAAAGTACAACCTTTCTCTCCTTCTCTCTCTTGCAAATAAATAAATCTTGAAAAAAAGAGAAAAAAAGAAATAGGGCCTCCTGGGTGGCTCAGTCAGTTAAGTGTCTGCCTTCAGTACAGGTCATGATACCAGGGTCCTGGAATCCAGTCCTGCATCAGGCTCTCTCCTCAGCAGGGAGTCTGCTTCTCCCTCTCCCTCTCTTCTCTCTCTCTCTCAAATAAATAAATAATCTTAAAAAATAAACAAAAAAAGAAATATTGCCACACTTTGAGGGACTGAAGTCAGTTAAAAATTTTTTATTTAAATTCAATGTAGTTTATTTAAATCCAATAGCCAACTATATGTTGTTAAATTCAAAGCCAACTATAAATAAAAAAAAATTTGGGTGGCCATCTGTCCTTCATTGACCTATGCCTGAGCTGTGTTACCGTGCCCAAGATGTTAGGAGATTTTCTACAGCAAGGCAAGATCATCTCTTTTTCCGGGTGCTTGGCCCAGATCTACTTCTTGCACTTTCTGGGAGCCAGTGAGATGTTTCTGCTGACAGTCATGGCCTATGATAGGTATGTTGCCATATGTAGTCCTTTGCAGTACCTGACAGTCATGAACCGCCAGCTGTGCTTTCAGTTGGCTTTGGCCTGTTGGTGTGGGGGCTTCATCCACTCTCTCACACAGGTCACACTGGTGATCCAGCTGCCCTTCTGTGGCCCCAATGAACTGGACAACTTCTACTGTGATGTCCCACAGGTCATCAAGCTAGCATGCATGGACACTTATGTAGTAGAGGTGCTGATGGTCTCAAACAGTGGTCTGCTATCTCTCGTCTGTTTCGTGGTCTTGCTATTCTCTTATGCCATCATCCTGATCACCCTGAGAACGCGCTTCTGCCAGGGCCAGAGCAAGGCACTCTCCACCTGTGCCTCCCACCTAACTGTGGTCAGCCTGATCTTTGTGCCATGTGTATTCATCTATCTGACGCCTTTCTGCAGCTTCTCCGTGGATAAGGTGCTCTCCATCTTTTACACAGTGGTCACACCCATGTTGAATCCTCTCATCTACACACTCAGAAATGCTGAAATGAAGACAGCCATGAAGAAGCTGAGAAAAAAGCATGTGGCATCCTTCTGCCATATTAAAGGATGAACAGGAAGAGGTGAATTAGAAAGCATAACTTTCTTGGGACAATCTTAACTCATCCTGTACATGCGTATATGCATGAAACCAATTTGATGACTTTGGCATAAAAGCTGGCATCAAAATTAGGATGCATTGCTGTTGATTGCTATCGAGGTATAGTGGCTTTGCTGGATGTTCAGTATTAAGCAGGGAAGTCAGGAGTGTTTATTGGCCCAGAAATTGAGTAGTAGGTTCAAGAGGACACCTTGAAAGATCAACTCTTCTATCCTTTGTCTATAACTAGTCTTCATTTATTTACTTCATTTCACTTTTAAATTCTCTTCAAATGAAAGAAGGTAACCTGTCTCTTTTTTTGTCCTGCTGTGCTGGGTGTAACAACTCCTAGGTCAGGAGGTTTCTTCTAATGTCCATCAGGGTCCCTTCTGAAGCAATGTGAATCCCTTTTGTCCCATCTCTAAGAAAGCCTGAAAACAAAACTAACCGTCCTACATATTAATGTTCACCTAGGGACTGTGTTATATATTGTGCCAAATTTTATAAATGCACTTGAATTCAATTCATGTAAGCAAACAGTGCTCTTAGTGAAGTTTACATGTGAAGACAAGAAAGCCTGGGATAGAAGCTCCCAGTGTCCTGCCCTGGAGGCTTCTCTAGAAGAGGCATCCCACTCCCCTTGAGTTTCTCTAAGTGGAGTTACAGGGGGGCTATAAGCTGGTTCTTCTACTGGTCATAATATTTAAGAGCTCTGACCTGTAACAGAAAAAAGAAAAAAAATGATCTGTGGTTTAGAGTAGTTATTATTTCCAAGTCTCAAAGATACTTTGAGAAGTGGGTAATCTTATTCAACTTCACTTTTACAAATGAACTCAGATTTATTTCTTTTCTTTTTTTTTAAGATTTATTTATTTTAGAGAGCCGAGAGAGGGCAAGTGGGGGGAGGGGCAGAGGGAAAACAAGAGAGAGAATCTCAAGCAGACTCCCTTCCTAGGGTGGAGCCAATGCAGGGTTCAACCTCAGGACCCTGAGATCATGACCTGAGCCCAAATCAAGAGTCTGATGGTCAACCAACTGAGTCACCCATGTGCCGTAAACTCAGACTTCTTAAATGACTTTCACAAGTTCACTCAGAAAAAGTATGATCAAGCAAGAAAGCTAGGAATTTTAGATAAGTTTAAGCTAATATTTTTCTTTTCAGAAAGTCTTTACCCCAATTAGATGGATTAATTGCATATTTTCTTCTTTATCTACCGAGGATCTCCAGAACTAGGAGATCACTAAAAGCATGCCCAGAAACATTTATATTTAAGGTTATCTATTTCTGACATAAAGATCTTTGCAACTTTTTGTGTCTATGGAAAGGTATTAATTCTGTTCACTAAATAAAAACACAACAATGGGCTTTTAGCAATATTTTTATATTTGCTCACTTATTTCCAAATCAGTTGCAGTGAAGAGGCTTTTTAAATTACTTAGCTGAAAAACATAACTCAGGAAAAAATATCTGGAACTCCACCAAATATTAAGATTTTCTAGGTAAATTGCAATACCTGTGGCCATGTAAGAGCTTGGATGCTTTCTTACTAAGATGAGTGAGGGTGGAGAAGCACCCCTGTGAGGATCACACTTTCCTTGCCATCCCTGGAATGGATCATATTCACCTCTTTCACTGCCCAACATTTCCACAGAGGTCCTTTGCCTACAGTGAATATCCAGAAGAGCAGACAGGAGGACATTGTCCGCCAGAGAGTAGTGTGTGAATTGACAAGATTTAAGTAGTACTGTGCAGTCATCCAGGCACATTGCAGGGACCTGAACCTCCAGCTTTCTTTATGTATCTGTAGGCTGCAACGTCCCTTTTCCCAATGTTCCTCCTTCACAGCAAAATTTAGAGGCTTGGGATATCATTTGAATTGTCCTGTTGATATCTGGATTGGTAGCATTTTATTCAGAAAAGGAAGAGTTGTGTATATTCCAATTGACATTTTCAGTCCTCCAATACTTGCTTAATTATCTATATTAAAATTCTCTTTATTAATAAGCTGTTAAGATTTTTCAGTCTGTACATGACTGCTGTCATCTCCAGAGTTCCCTTCTCAAATGTCTTGAGCCCACTTCTGGGGCCTGCCCGAGTCTCTCCTTTGGTTCTATCCTCCTGAGGGCAACCCCTACACTGGTATGAGAACTTTTAGTCTGAGGGCACTGTGTGTAAACTGAGGGGTCAGAGCCTGGAAGTCTGGGTGGCAGAGTCCATATTCGTACATGAGAGACCACCTGTATTGGGATTTAGAACCAAGAGAAGAGGTGGGCTGGAGACTGAGGGCCAAAGCTTGCTCTTTCTGCACTGCCATGTCTGGTGTAGAAATTGAAGGAGTCTGAGGATTTTATTTTATATTTTATTTTATTTTATTTTATTTATTAAGTTTTAATTTAAATTCTAGTTCTTTAGCATACAGTACAATATTGTTTTCAGGAGTAGAATTCAGTGATTCATCACTTACATCCTACACCTAGTCAAGGAGCCTAAAATTTTAAATTTGAAACTGGTCTTGTAGTAATTATGAGAGCATGAGAACATTGTCCTCTGAGTATGAACATTTAAATTTATTCAAATTTGTTATGTTTATTTATATTGATTTAGACATATGTTATACAGGCTCCATTTATAATCTTGCTCTGGGTCCCACAGATATTTAGGGTAGGTGTGCCCCTTCTTTCCAGCTCATGTGGTCTTTTGGGGGGTACTGAATTAACTGAAAGGAGGCAAAGAGAATTCTGGTTCATGAAATCATGGCAGGACAATTGACTTAATATTTCCAGAATACATGGAAAGTAAGATTGCACATTTATTACCTAGCTCCAAAGTACACATTGTGAATGGGCCCATGTGGTAAGAAAATCCAACTACATCTTGCCAAATTTCTCCCTTTAAGAGCCCTAGAAATAAGCATTTATTATTGGAGAGATGTCAGCATGTCACCAAAACATTTGCTTTTAATTTATAGAAAATAGTTCCTGGGAGATGTTCTTCTAATAAACAACTCCTAGTGATTTTTTGATCTATTAATATTCATTCATCCATTAAGTCATTAATTCATTATTAATTTATTAACCATTCATTAATTTAACAATTGTCTGCTGAGTCCCTTTATGTGCCAGGAAGTGTGGTAGACATCTTGCCTTTGGGTGTTTCACCAAGCATCAACGGATCACCTACATATCTAAAGTCTTCAAATAAACACCAGAGGAAGGTGAAGAATGTTCTAAGACAATATGTAAGCTCAGGTGATTGGGAAGAGTAGAGCAGAGAGGAGAGAGTAGGGCAAAAATATGGACTGTGGAGGCAGACAGCTTCATCATGCCCAGCTCACTACTCACCATGGTACAAGCAACTTAACCTCTTGATGCTCCTTTGAGTATACAGTGAGGACAGTAATAGAATACACCTCATAGGTTTCTCAAGAAAACTATACAAAATAATACTTGTAAAGCTCTAATAAGCATTTTTATATAAGGTTGGAGCTCAGAAAGTATTGACTGCTTATATTACCATTATCATTAAGTGTTATGTTAAAAGGAAAATAAAAGCTGCTAGAAGGCTATACAATTGTTTGATCCTAGAGAAACACAGGACAGAAAGATGAATTAGAGCTTTTGACTCCAGACCCCTGCCACATGACAATAAAATCCTTAGGAACTCCTCCATTCATATTGAAACCAGCAATGGATGTTATATGCAACTAATGAATTATTGAACATTACATTAAAATCTAATGATGTACTATATGTTGACTAATTGAATTTAAATTAAAAAAAACAAACCAGCCTTGATCCAAGAACTTCATGTTAGGTGATATATGTATCCTCAAAACACATTTTAAGTGTCTTAAAAATATTCTGGTTAACATCATAATTCAGAGCCATCATTTTAATTTAAATATTTAAAAAAATTTAGGACAGTCTAAAATTTAGAGAAACATTGCAAAGATAGTACAGAGTTTCTGTATAGTTTACACTATTTGCCCTTTTGTTAACATCTTACATTTTATGGTATAGTTCTCAGAACTACTGAGCCAATGCTGATACATTATGATTAGCTAAACACCACATTTTATTTAGGTTTATTTTATTAAATTACATTTCAGCTGTTTTTCCTTAATGAATAAGCTTATCGAAGTTACCTATTTTTTATTTATTGACTTGCTAGGTATTGATTTATTGTCCTTATGCTCTTTATTTTTCCAAGAAGTTTTTGTAATTATCCCATAAACAAACAAGGCAACTGGTGAGATTGTTTTACTTAGAGAAAATAGTGAAATCCATAATGGAAACACTCACAGTACAGTCTGCTTCCTCTCAAGTGAATATCTCTTTCCTGTCCCCATCAGTCTCTTCCACTTCTTTCTTCAGGTATATGGTTTCTCATCTGCAAGTTCCATCTTGTCCCAGTCTGATACACATATCATCATGGGAACTTGAAGGGATAAGGGTGTGGGGGAGATAAGGAAATCTAGGGTAATACCTAGGTGTCCCCACATTATTCACTGTGCTATAGTATCACTCTAAACCTTGGGTCCAGTTCTAAAGACTAAGCTTGTTCTGAGACCAAGTCTTGCTCTCAGTGCCCACTTATGGTGCCAGTCCTATCCCATTGTATGAGCCTTTGAACTCATTGCGGTTTCCTCATATCTCTAGATCTCTGAAGATGTTGCTTCCTTTGCTAGAGTTATTGACCCACTTCTTACCTTTATTTTATTTATTTTTTTAAAGATTTTATTTATTTATTTATTTGACAGAGAGACAGCCAGTGAGAGAGGGAACACAAGCAGGGGGAGTGGGAAAGGAAGAAGCAGGCTCCCAGTGGAAGAGCCTGATGCAAGGCTCGATCCCAGAATGCAGGGATCATGCCCTGAGACAAAGGCAGATGCTTAATGACTGCGCGACCCAGGCTCCCCGACCCACTTCTTACTTTTAGTACTCAGATTGAGAGTCTTATCTTCTTGGATGTTGTCTCTGATCTTTTCCTTGTATGGTTTTATTAATTGTTCCTCATATGAATTCTCATAGCACAGTTTATCTTTAATCAGCATAATACTCACTATACCTATTGCAATTTTCTTCTCACTAATAGGGCTGTCCCATTATTTGGTGGTCTTTATATCTGGAGGATCTGGCACAGTGCCCAGTGAAGAAAAATGCTTGCTAAATCTCTCTTTTTTTATTTCCAAATTGAGATGTAATTGACATAAAACAATGTGTAAGTTTAAGTTGTAAAACATGTTAATTTGGTATTTATTTATTGCAACATGATACCTCCATAACTTTGGCTAACACTTCTATCATATCATGAAATCATCATTTCTTTTTAATGGTGAAAACATTTAAGATATACTCTCTTAGCAGTTTTGAACTATTGACTATAATCACCATTCTATGCATTAGATCCTTAAAACCTATTCATCTTCTAGTTGCAAGTTGGTACCCCTTCACAACATCTCCCAATTCCCCTACCTCCTTCCTCTGTAACCACCATTCTACTGTCTGTTTCTACAAGTTTGCCTTTTTTAGATTCCACATATAAATGAAATCACCTATTTGTCTTTCTCTGATGAGATGTGTTTTTGAAGAAAAGAGAAAAGGAAATGAAGAAAAAGAGGACCTTAGGGAAGAGGAAAGGAGGGAGGAAGGAAGGAAAGAACAGAAAGATGAGGAAGACAGAGAAAGAGAGAAACAGAAGGGAAAAATGGCAGAGTAGGGGACCCTATTTAAACCAGTTCCCTGGATTGAGCTGGGTATCTACCAGACCCTTCTGAACACCCATGAAATCAGCCTGAGATGTAAGAAGATATATCTGGATCTCCACAAGCAGAATATCTCCAGCAGTTGGTCTCGAGGTATGAAATGGGGAGCCGTGATTCTGCAGGCAGATACTGGAAGATAAACGGAAGGGGGAAGGGGACTCCATGAACTTGCACCAGGAAGGCAAAAGCATCCCACTCTGGGGACTGGGTACAGATTCACTTGTAGTGGTAGGGAAAGAACTTTAGGGCAGTGCCCCAGACTGCAACCTGGATCTACACAGGCATGCCTGTGAACCAGGGATGGCTGGTGGTTTTAGAAGCACAAAGGGCAGAGACGTGCCCAGCCCTGGGAGTGAGGGCTGGGAGAGCTGCTGTGGGGCCCACAACCCAGGACATTGCGGGGTTTTAGCAGCACAGACAGAAACAGAGACAGTGTGGCCTGGAGAGCTCAGTGAAGAACAGACTGCGATCTCTCTGTTCTGAGACAGAGGTTTGGATACGGTCACTTCTGTTCTGACTCATGGAAGAAATGCAGAAAGCTGACAAAGAAAGCCACCAGAGAACAAAAGTCTCCCCAAAACCAGTTTTCACTGAGCCCACCCTCTCCCCACAGGGGGCAGGGCAACTCTGCCCAAATAGGATTGCCTGAGTAACAGTACAGCGGGCTCTTCCCCCAGAAGACAGGCTGGAAGAACAAGAGGCCCACAACCCTAAGGAACGTATAAAACAGGTGCATCTTGCTTGGGTCCTGGTCAATAATTTGGACTCTATACATTCCCTCAATGACCCCTGAACAGAATGACTAAGCGGAAGAACACCCAAGAAAGGAAAGAATCAGAGACTGTAATCTCTGCCACAGAACTAATGGATATGGATATAACCAAGATGTCAGAAATAGATTTCAGAGTAAGTTATCAAGGCAATACCTAGGCTTGAGAAAGATATTAATGGCAATGTAGAATCCTTAAGGGCAGAAATGAGATCTAATCAGGCCAAGCTTAAAAATGCTATGAATGAAATGCAGTCTAAACTGGATGCTCTGACTGGCAGGGAAAACAAGGCAGAAAAACAAATTAATGAGTTAGAGGGTAAGATGATAGAAAAGAAGAAAAATGAGGTGTTATGGGGAAAACAAATTAAAATCCAAGGAATCAAACTGAACGAGATTAGTGACTCAATGAAGAGTTCCAATATCAGAATTATTGGGCTCCCCGGGGGGTGGAGAAAAAGAGAGGTCTAGAAGATGTATTTGAGTAAATCATAGTTGAGATCTTCCCTAATCTGGGAAAGGAAGAAAGTATTAGTGTCCAAGAGGCAGAGAGGACCCCTCCCAAGATCAATGAGACTAGACCAATATATATCTATATATCTATATCTATATCTATATCTATATCTATAACTAGATATAGATAGATATAGATATATAGATATAGATAGATATAAATATAGATATAGATATAGATATATAGATAGATAGATAGATATAGATAGATAGATATAGATATAGATATCTATAGATATCTATATCTATATCTAGATATAGATATAGATATAGACATCTAGCAGTACAATTTGCAAATCTTAGATCCAAGGAAACAATCTTGAAAGTGGCAAGGGGGAAGAGATTTCTTATGTACAGAAGGAGGAGCATCAGAATAATGTCAGATCATTCCACAGAGACCTGGCAAGACAGAAAGGGCTGGCAAGACATATTCAAGCCTACTAAATGAGAAGAACATGCAGCCAAGGATACTTTATCCAGCAAGGCTGTCATTCAGAATGGATGGAGACACAAGGAGAAAGAATATGTGACCACCAAGCCAGCCCTGCAAGAAATGTTAAAGGGGGCTCTGTAAAAGGAGAAAGACCCCAGGATTGATATAGAACAGAAATTTACAGAGACAATCTATAGAAACAAGGACTTCACAGGCAACAAGATGACATTAAAATCATATCTTTCAGTAATCACTCTCAATATGAATGGCCTAAATGCTCCCATGAAACACCACAGGGTTGCAGATTGGATAAAAAGAGATGACCCATCCATATGCTGTCTACAAGGGACTCATTTCGATACTAAAGATACATCGAGACTGAAAGTGAAGGGATGGAGAACAATTGTTCATGCCAACGGACCTCAAAAGAAAGCTGGGGTAGCAATTCTCATATCAGACAAATTAGATTTTAAGCTAAAGACTGTAGTTAGAGATACAGAAGGACACTATATCATTCTTAAAGTGTCTATCCAACAAGAGGATCTAACAATTATAAATATCTATGCTCCCAACATGGGAGCAGCCAACTACATAAGCCAACTGTTAACCAAAATAAAGGGACATGTTGATAATAATACATTAATAGTAGTGGACCTCAACACTCCACTCTCAGCAATAGACAGATCATCTAAGCAGAAAATAAACAAAGAAAAAAGAGCTTTGAATGATGCACTGGACCAGATGGACCTCATTGATATATACAGAACATTCTACCCTAAAACAACAGAATACTCATTCTTCTTGAATGCACATGAGACTTTCTCCAGAGTAGACCACATACTGGGTCACAAATCAGGTCTCAACAGATACCAAAAGATTGAGATTATTTCCTGTGTATTCTCAGACCACAATGCTTTGAAACTGGAACTCAGTCATGAGAAAAATTTGGAAGAAATTCAAACACTGCTTAAGAATGTTTGGGTCTGTGTGTTATATGCAACTAATGAATCATCGAACTTTACATCAGAAACCAGGGATGTACTGTATGGTGACTAACATAATATAATAAAAAAACATTAAAAAAAAGAATGTTTGGGTCAACCAGGAAATCAAAGAAGAACTTAAACAATTTATGAAAATGAATGAGAATGAAAATATTTTGGTCCAAAACCTACAGGATACTGCAAAGGTGGTCCTATGGGGGAAATACATAGCCATCCAAGCACCACTCAAAAAAATAGAGAAATCTAGAATACACAATCTATATTTACACCTTAAAGAATTGGAGAGGGAACAACAAAGAAGGCCTAAGCCATGCACTAGAAAAGAAATAATAAAGATTAAAGCAGAGATCAATGAATTAGAAACCAGAAATAGAGTAGAAATACAGTAGAGTAGATCAACGAAACTAGAAGCTGGTTCTTTGAAAGAATTAATAAGATAGATAAACCATTGGCCAGACTTATCCAAAAGAAAAGAGAAAGGACCCAAATCAATAAAATTATGAATGAAAGGGAGAGATCACCACTAACACCAAGTATATAGAAACAATCATTAGAAACAATTATCAACACCTATATGCCAATAAATTAAGCAACCTGGAAGAAATGGATGCCTTCCTGGAAACGTATAAACTACCAAGACTGAAACAGGAAAAAAATTGACAACCGGAATAGACCAATAACAAGTAGTGAAATTGAAGCAGTGATCAGAAACCTCCCAAAAAACAAGAGTCCAGGGCCTGACAGATTCCCCGGGGAATTCTACCAAACATTCAAAGAAGAAATAATACCTATTCTCCTGAAGCTGTTTCAAAAATAGAAACAGAAGGAAAAATTCCAAACTCATTCTATGAGGCCAGCATTACCTTGATCCCATCAAAAAGGAGAATTACAGACCAATATCCCTGAAAAATATGGTTGCCAAAATTCTCAACAAGATCTCAGCTAATAGGATCCAACAATACATTAAAAGGATTATCCATCAGGACAAGATGGGATTCATCCCTGGGATGCAAGGTGGTTCAACATTCTCAAATCAATCAGTGTGATAGAACACATTACTAAGAGAAGAGACAAGAACCATATGATCCTCTCAATTGATGCAGAAAAAGCATTTGACAATATACAGCATCCATACCCATCCAATATACAGAAAGTATTTCCAGTAGTGCAATGAGAACATGATACAAAAAAAAAAAATCAAAAGAATTATTTTTGAAAACAAAATAAGAGAATAATGAAATTAAGACAAGTCAATAGAGGGTTGGAATATAGAGTCAAAGAACTTCTCTAAGAAAGTAGAGTTTTAAAAAATCAAAGAAAAGAAAAATAGGAAAAAAATATGAAAAATCTAGGCAAGAGGTAAAACATTCAACTCATATTTGTTCCAGGAGAACAGAGAAAACAGAGGAGAAAAATTTAAAAGGAACAATGAAAGGAAAACTCTTAGGAGGAAGGTTTAAGTCTCCAGATCCAGAAGATGTACTGAGTGCCCACCCTAGTGATGAGAAAACAATAACTAAGACACATTATTATGCAGTTTTATTACCCTAGAGGTTAAGAAGATTGTAAAATTATTGAGAGGGACAAAAAAAATATAGGCCACAAAAAGTATGCAAAACCCAAAAGGCATTAGAGTGTTTAGTAACAACGCTAGACCCTTCAGTACAGTAGAAAAGTGCCTGAATCTGATTTTCCACCTAGAATTCTAGACAGAACGAAACCATCAATCAGGTATGAAAGTAGAATAAGAACTTTTCATTCATGCAAAGATTTACAAAATTTACTTTATAAGTACCCTTTCTTTGAAAGTATGGGAGGATGTGTCCCAGCAAAAGCAACAAAGAGGAAGAGATAGGCTCAAGAAATCAGTGCAGGGGTGGCCCAAACAACAAAAGACACAAGAACTATATGATCCTCTCAATTGATGCAGAAAAGCATTTGACAAAATACAGCATCCTTTCCTGATTAAAACTCTTCAGAGTGTAGGGATAGAGGGTACATTCCACAAATTCATAAAAACCATCTATGAAAAGCCCACAGCGAATATCATTCTCAATGGGGAAAAGCTGAGAGTATTTCCCTTAAGATCAGGAACACAGCAAGGATGCCCTCTCTCTCCACTATTGTTCAACATAGTACCGGAAGTCCTAGCAACAGCAATCAGACAATAAAAGGTATTCATATTGGAAAAGAAGTCAAACTCTCTCTCTTTACAGATGACACGATACTTTACGTGGAAAACCCAAAAGACTCCACCTGCAAATTACTGGAACTCATAGAACAATTCAGTAATGTGGCAGGATACAAAATCAATGCACAGAACTCAGTTTCTTTCCTGTACACTAATAATGCAACTGTAGAAAAAGAAATTAGTGAATTCCATTTACAATAGCACCAAAAAAAAATAATAATAACATACCTTGGAATAAACCTAACCAAAGAGGTAAAGGAACTGTACTCTAGAAACTACAGAACACTTATGAAAGTAATTGAAGAAGACACAAAAAGATGGAAAACCATTCTATGCTAATGGTTAGGAAGAATAAACATTGTTAAAATGTCTGTGCTACCCAGAGCAATCTATACTTTCAATGCCATCCTAATCAAAATACCAATGACATTTTTTTAAAGTGCTGGAACAAACAATCCTAAAATTTGTATAGAGACAGAAAAGATCCCCAATCACCAAGGAAATGTTGGACAAGAAAAACAAAGCTGGGGGCATCATGTTGCCTGATTTCAAGCTATATTACAAAGATGTGATCACCAAGACAGCATGGAACTGGCACAAAAACAGACACATAGATCAATGGGAAAGAATAGAGAGCCCAGATATGGACCCTCAACTCTACAATCAACTAATCTTCAACAAAGCAGGAAAAAAAATATCCAATGGGAAAAAGACAGTCTCTTCAGTAAATAGTGCTAGGAAAATTGGACAGGTATACACAGAAGAATGAAACTCAACCATTCTCTTATACCATACACCAAAATAAACTCAAAATGGATGAAAGACCTCAATGTAAGACAGGAATCCATCAAAATCATAGAGGAGAATGTAGGTAATAATCTCTTTGACATCGGCCACAGCAACTTCTTTCAAGACATGTCTCCAAAGGCAAGGGAAACAAAAGTGAAAATGAACTTTTGGAACTTCATCAAGATAAAAAGCTCCTACACAGGAAAGGAAATGGTCAACAAAAGAAAGAGGCAAACCACAGAATGGGAGAAGGTATTTGCAAATTACACTACAGATAAAGGGCTGGATCCAAGATGTATAAAGCACTTCTCAAACTCAACACCTTAAAAACAAATAATCAGTCAAAAAATGGGCAGAAGACATGAACAGACACTTTTCCAAAGAAGACATAGGAATGGCTAATAGACACATGAAAAGATGCTCAACATCATCAGCCATCAGGGAAATTCAAATCAAAACCACATTGAGATACCACCTTACACCAGTTAGAATGGCAAAAATCAACAAGGCAAGAAACAACAAGTGTTGGAGATGTTTTGGAGAAAGGGGAACCCTCTTACACTGTTGGTGGGAATGCCAGTTGGTATAGCCACTTTGGAAAACAGTGTGGGGGTTCCCCAAAAAGTTAATGACCCAGCAATTCCACTGCTGGGTATTTACCCCAATGATACAGATGTAGTGAAATGAAGGGGCATATGCATCCCAATGTTCATAGCAGCAATGTCTAAATAGCCAAACTGTGGAAGGAGCCGAGATGCCCTTCAACAGACCACTGGATAAAGAAGATGTGGTCCATATATACAATGGAATATTACTCAGCCATCACAAAGAATGATTACCCACCATTTGCATTGACATGGATGGAACTGGAGGAGATTATGCTAAGTGAAATAAGTCAAGCAGAGAATGACAATTATCATATGGTTTCACTTATATGTGGAACAAAGTAATAGCATGGAGGACATTAAGAGAAGGAGGGAAAAATGAAGGTGGGGGAGTCAGAAGGGGAGACAAACCATGAGAACTGTCAACTCCCAGAAACTATCTGAGGGTTTTATTGGGGGAGGAGACTGAGGGGATGGGTTAGCCTTGTGATGGGTATTAAGAAGGGCACGTATTGCATGGAGCACTGGGTGTTATACGCAAACAATGAACCGTGGTACGCTACATCAAAAACTAATGATGTACTGTATAGTGACTAACATAACATAATAGAGAGAAACAGTGACAGATTTTCATCTCAAAAAGAATTTGGGGAATTCAGTAAAAACAGTACTTCCACAGTCGGCCATTCCTTATCTAAACAGCCCTTTATTTGTAACTTAGAGAGTCATAGAACAATAAACTGTTTTCAACAACAACAAAAGGCACTTCTGTGCTGCAACGTGATAATCCTTTCTGCCTAACTGAGATGAATGCTATTTGAGTTACTGCATTTCTCATTGTTGAGGTTGTGCCACTCAAACACACAGAACTTTAGGCATGACCTGAACGTTCACGCTGTAATTCAGTAACAAATTTTACACTAGATTGCAGGGGTATAATGCTCAATTCTTGTGAAGCCCCCTTGACCTCAATGCCTTAGAGACTCATTCAGGTCAATATAGGGCTGAGGCATTATCTTTACTGTGCCACCAATTAGCACATTGTGCTTGTGTACTTGAGCTTCAGCAAATTTTAAAAGAGAGAAAGAATAAATAATGTAGGACCTCTTTTCAGGCTGTAGGTGTAATCCTTTTGTGAAATGGGACAAACTCATAAGAGAAACATCACTATATAGGTTTCAATCTTTTAGCATGAATATCTAGATACAGATCCCATTTCCATCTCAGAAAGGTTTATTGATCCAAGAAGATCTCAGATTGTCCAAATCCATGTCGTGGGACCAGACTCAAGAAGATGGCCAGAGTAAGTTTCCCATCTGTAATGACAAGATAACAACCAGGGAGAGAGGCGAGGACAATTTTAATATATTCAAATCATATTCAAGGATAAAAAGGAATATTTAAATTCTTCAACCACTTATAACATCTGTTCTAATAACTCTATCGAGTAATTTGGGAAGTAGTTTACTGTAACTTAAAGTGTATCAATATTATTTCAATTGGAATTTAGTTCCAGCTTTACACTAACCGTGCAGCCTAGATAATTCAGTTTTCTCCCTGAACTTTACTTTCACCAGTGGTTAGATGAGTGGAATACAGTCAGGTGATAACTAAGGTTTTTTTTTTTTTTCTCATCTATACAAGTATAGGATTTTCATGAATTATGGTCCAGTCTAAGAGGATTTGAAAAGGTCTTTTAAAGGTATTACTCTAAAATGAAAGACTTTATGTCAGGTATTGGATTTTATTTATCTTTTTATGTTCCAAGCACAATGCCAGACACAGAGAATGTGCTCCATAAATATTTATCAACTGAAAGGATAAATATTGTGCTGTGTGAAATGTAGAAGATCATATAGATGGTATCTAAAAGAGTCTATGTTGTGGTACATTTACGCATGAGCAGATTTTTTTTTCAAGACTTATTCAGATTATTATTCCTTATTTCTCAGTTCCACAAATACTTAGTAAGTTACTTCCTCAGTTGTGAACAATTAAAAGAACAGGATAAATTGGGACTTTAAATGTTTCTATATGTAAAAGTTCAAAGGATTGACAGGTTATAAAATGATGTCAAGTGACCAGAGACATGAAAACATGCACATGAGTCATAATGTCTCTATGAGGGATATTGACTATGAGGGATATTGTCATAATGTCATAATGTCATAATGTCTATATGAGGGATATTGACATAATGTCTCTATGAGGGATATTGTCAAAGACACTATTGCATAAAGAACTTACTGTGGGATGGAACTTGCTGTTAGGAAAGAGATCCAGAGTATTTTATCTCTTTTCCTTGCAAAGAGCTCACAGAAGAAACTAAGACTAAATATCTTTGGGTGTTAAGGAGGGCACGTATTGCATAGAGCACTGGGTGTTATACGCAGACAATGAATCATGGAACACTACGTCAAAAACTAATGATGTACTGTATGGTGACTAACATAACATAATAAAAAATTAAAAAATAAAAAGACTAAATCTTTTTCCCAGAGGATTTCAGGGAGTTGCAGTCTTACTATTTGTTTTATTTGAAATAATTTAGGTGGCCTTATGAAGTGAAATAAGGGTGCAATCTTTCTTTTTCTTTCTTTCTTTCTTTCTTTCTTTCTTTCTTTCTTTCTCAGAGAGAGAGAGAGAGACAGCGAGAGAGGGAACACAAGCAAGGGCAATGGGAGAGGGAGAAATAGGCTTCCCACCAAGCAGGGAGCCCAATGTGGGGCTCGATACCAGAACCCTGGGATGATGACCTGAACCAAAGGCAGATGCTTAATGGCTGAGCCACCCAGGTGCCCCCAATCTTATTTCTTTAACACCATTATAACTAGTATATATTCTTTGGCATTATCTGAGAGACTAAATCTGACCTAAGAACCTGGGCAGATGAATGGAAATGATCCATCCCATATAGGCCCTGGTCCACAGTGTTCAGATATTTGATACTGATGCTGCTGAAATTCTTTCACTGAAGTGATATGACTTTGATTTACTGGTAACTGGTTGCTTTTATGCTCATTAATTAATTCAATCCTTACATGAGTGGCATTATTCTTTCCCAGGGAAGGACTTTGAAGTTAATCAAAGTGAGGAAAATTGTGTTAAGATCACACAGCCTGTAAGAGGTAGGGTTGTTGAGTCAGGCCCTATTGGTCTATCTTTAAATCCTATGCTCTTTCTCCCAGTGAAGACAATAGAAAGATCTTGGGTCTTAGACTTGGAATAATTTTCTCAGCCCCAGATCGAGTTGAGATAGCCATGATTCAGGAAGAATATACCAGCTGTCTGAACATCTTTGAGTCATCTTTCCTGAACTCAGACAGGAAGCCATTCAGGAATATGGACTATATTCTGGTACTACTCTAGTCAAAGAATGTATTTGAGCAGGTGGGTGTCAGCAGTAGATACATTTTCTAAACATGGAAAGCATGGAAATACATATAAATGGGAATTAGGATGTGAACATACAAAGGAGTTTAGTGTCCTTAGATGACTCTGCTCCAGGCTTTCTCCCTTCTTCCATTCAGCACGTTCTCTGGTCACTTTTAGAGGAGTGATGATAATTACATATTCTCTTACAGGGTGACAGGTACTTCAAAGGTGATCCTTACAGCACTTCTATGGTGTGTACTGTTCCTTTTCTTTTTTTAATAGATTTTATTTATTTATTTGACAGAGAGAGAGTGACTACAAGCAGAGGGAATGGCAGGGAGAAGGAGAAGCAGAATCCCCGCAGAGCAGGGAGCCCCATGCGGGACTAAGTACCATGACTATGGGATCATGACCTGAGCATAAGGCAGATGGCCAACAGCCTGAGTCACCCAGGCACCCCATGGTGTGTACTATTCTTACACATATTTAACACTTGAGAAGTATAGGTCTAAGTTTAACAGAAAATCCAATGCGAGTCAATAATGTGGTAAGAAAATTAATGGTGAGGAAAATACCCATTAACTATGTTCAAGAAATATGAAGAATTTCATCTCCTATTTAGCATCACTTAAATATTTTCATAAGACTGTTCCTGTTAGGCTTTACCATGCTTACAGTGGTTTGTGATATTTATTTATTTTTGCAGAGAGCCAGAGCCACCAAGCCAGTATCATCTGGGTCCCCACAGTAGCTAACAATGTCACTGAGTTTATATTCCTAGGACTTTCCCAAGATCCTGGAATGCAACTGATGTTCTTTGCCTTAGTCCTCCTCTTCTACATCGTGATCACGGTGGGAAAACTGCTCATTCTGCTTACGGTCTTTTCTGATCCCCCGCTCCATACACCCATGTATTTCTTCCTCAGTAACCTGTCCTTTGTGGACATTGCCTATTCCTCAGCCACAGCACCCAAGATGATTGCAGACTTTATTTCTGAGAAAAAGACCATTTCCTACTGGGGCTGTGTAACTCAGATGTTCACCTTCCACTTTTTTGGTTGTGCTAAGATTTTTGTCTTGATAGTTATGGCTTTTGACCACTACGCTGCCATCTGCCAGCCTCTCCGTTATACCACTATCATGAGTGCCAATGCTTGTATTGTGCTGGCATCACTGTCCTGGATAGGAGCTCTGGGTCATTCCTTTGTTCAGACCCTCCTGACCTTTCAGCTGCCTTTCTGCAATAATCGGGTCATTGACCATTATGTTTGTGATATCCACCCAGTCCTAAAACTTGCCTGTGCTGATACAACCCTGGTAAATATGTTGGTGGTTGTTAACAGTGGTCTTCTTGCTCTGGGGTGTTTCCTCATTCTTCTGGCCTCCTACACCGTCATTCTATTCAGTCTTCGCAAGCGGTCTTCAGAGAGCCGGCATAAGGCTCTCTCTACCTGTGGGTCTCATTTCACTGTAGTAACTTTCTTCTTTGTCCCTTGTTTCTTTATTTATCTGTGTCCATCCACTACTTTCCCACTGGATAAGGCTGTGTCTGTGTTCTATACTACCATCACCCCGATGTTAAACCCACTCATCTACACTCTGAGGAATGAGGATGTAAAGAATGCCATGAAACAGATATGGAATCACAAGGTCTCCTTGAAGGAAAAGCAGGAGGGATAGCTCGTCAGAATTGCAAAATGAGAGAATTAGCTGATACCTTCAGTAGTCTGTAACTTACTAATGAATTTAAGGAATACTCTCTAAAATTGAACTGTCTTGTAAGATTTCCTTGGACAGGCAAAAATTTAAGACAATTTTCTTTTTTTGTCTTTAGGTGGACTAAACTTAGACCTTTCCATACTGTCAAGGTTTATCTTCTCTTACTTTAAAGTAGGAAAGTAAACAGTGTGAGTATCTCATTTAACTGCTTGATAGATCCCTTCGATTCAAGTTAAGATTTCTTACTGTATAATGAATGATTTAGAATGAGGTTACAAGAGAAAGATATCTCTGAGGACTTTGACCATTTCTCTTAAAAACAGAAGTGTATCTCCCCAGAGACTGCCTCCTTGTGTCCCTCCCACCCTCTCTCCCTTGCTTCTCTTCCTCCCTCCTCCTTTTCTTGCTTTCTTCCTTTTACCCTCTTCCTTCCTTTCCTAGTCTTTCCCCACAAATATCACATAATATAGTAGGGGAAATGCATTCACAAAGAGATAATGATGACACAATATAACAAATATAGAAATAAATACATAGAAATATACACTGCACACCATTAAGAGGTTAGTGTAAATTCACAAACTGCTCAAAGGATGGTCTCTGTATAAGGGGGAAAGGAACATTTTACATATTTTGGAGTGGAACAATGTTTAAGAGAACTTACTGGAAAATTTGAATACTCTATTATCCCAGTAGCATATTGTTTTTACTGAAAATTATCCTACTTTTATTTTTGCAATACACAGACTAGAGTCATTAAAGCAACTAAAATGAATTGACTTTGAACTATTGAAATGACTAAATCAAAGAGATGTATTACAAATTTTTGGTTAAAAGTATTTTCAGTTTTTTAAAAGGACAAAATTCTTTCTTTTTGTTGTGCTCTTTTTTTTATAAATTTATTTTATTTTCCAAGATTGTATTTATTTATTTGACAGAAAGAAAGGGCACAAGCAGGGGGAGCAGCAGGCAGAGGGAGAGGGATAATCTGGCTCCCCATTGAGCAAGAAGCCTGATGTGGGGAGGACCCCAGAATCATAAACTGAGTGGAAAGTAGACACTTAACCAACTGAGTCACCCAGGTACCCCTTTTGTGGTGTTCTTAGTAAAGTCAGAGAATCCCTGAGTGCCTCAGTACTTCAGATAAGGCAGTTTTATTTTAAGGAAATTTTAGATCTTGCTCTTTGACTCACATCTTTCAAGAATTCTGCCCCAATTATTTTCATCCAACATTTCTTTTCTGTGTGCCTTAAGCACACCTCCATATAGTTTATGAAATGGTATCAGACACATTTTTTTCTGTTTTTTTTTTCCTCTTAGTGGATTAATCTCATTTCTACGGCTTATTAAAGATGTAAGTAATGTATCTTACCTCTTTTCCACTCCCCGTATATGGCACAGGGCTGGATGTACAATAGATTCTTGTGACACAGTCTACCTGTTGTTACCCCACTATCCATGGTTCCTTGTTTTCCTTAGTAACAGAGACTTGACATTATTTATGGTGGCCCCACCGAAACATTACATTTACCAGTCTCTCCTTTTCACTGCTGGTGGTCACTATGATGTTGGTTATAGTTGATGAGTGAGATTTTTGAAAACTCTTTAAAATGGTTTCTCTACATTCAGGCTTTCTATACATGATCACCACTAATACCTTGTTGCATGTCCTTATAGTTATTTTTCATATTACCTTTCCTCAGCAAAAAGGGATCAAACTGTCCTTTTTATTAATACCTATTTAAAACAATAAATACACTGAACTTGTATTTAAATTTGTGGGCTACATTAGCTTTCCCTTTTCCCCCTGAGATCTAAATAAGACACCAGCAGCAGCAACAACAACAACCATAATAGGGAAACAAGTTTAGACTCACAGTAACAAAGAAAACAGGACAGTAGTGAGATTCTGCAGACAAAAGAGTCCAATAAATGTTTGGAAAAGAGAAGACAAAGTGTGGTAACTGATTTGGCTGGGTAGAGAAGGCTAACACTAAAGTAGGAACTGAGGGGGATACTGAGGAGAAATGCACAGATTGATCTTCCAGAATCCTTGACATGTTTGAGATGCCAGGGCACCAGGAAAGGAAGATGGTGGGTTTCAGGACTAGTAATAGGGAGATTAAGAGACAGGAATGGTTCAGTCTCCCATTCTCTCTTTTCACTCTCAGATGCTTACACAGGCATACGCTTCACAAACAGAATATTGACATCTTTGCATTAAGAAATTAAATTATATTAGAGAAAAGTCTTTCAGTTTCTGCCTTTGGACATCACAAAGAGATGGCTGCCTTTTTGCTAGAACTCTGGCCAGAAGCCCACTGATTAGTAAGATCTGCTCTATCGATCCAGAGCATTTGGGTAAAATTTTGGTGCCAAATTCTTTAATGCACATAAGATATTTGGGGTAAAAAGTGAGAGTTTAGGGGGCACATGGGTGGCTCAGTCGTTGGGCATCTGCCTTCAGCTAAGGGTGTGATCCCAGCATTCTGGGATCGAGCCCCACATCGGGCTCCTCCACTGGGAGCCTGCTTCTTCCTTTCCTACTCCCCCTGCTTGTGTTCCCTCTCTCACTGGCTGTCTCTCTGTCTGTCAAATAAATAAATAAAAATATTTTTTGAAAAAGTGAGAGTTTAGGAAGGCCCCACGGTTTTTGGTGGGATCTGAGATGACGCAGAAAAAAATTCACTTTGAAAACTACTGATATCTTCACATTGATCAGAGAAAATATTTGTAATCCTGAAAATATTTGTAATCCTGAATGTCTATGCTGCCCAGAGAAATCTATACATTTAATTCCAACCTGATCAAAACACCAATGGAATTTTTTAAAGTGCTGGGACAAACAATCCTAAAATTTGTATGAAACCAGAAAAGACCCCGAATTGCCAAGGAAATGTTGAAAAAGATAAAGCTGGGGGCATCACATTGCCTGATTTCAAGCTATATTACAAAGATGTGATCACTAAGGCAGCATGGTACTGGCACAAAAACAGACACATAGATCAGTGGGAAAGAATAGAGAGCCCAGATAGGGACCCTCAACTCTACAATCAACTAATCTTCAACAATGCAGGAAAAAAATATCCAATGGAAAAAAGACAGTCTCTTCAATAAATGGTGCTGGGAAAATTGAACAGCTATACACAGAAGAATGAAACTCAACCATTCTCTTACACCATACACCAAAATAAACTCAAAATGGATGAAAGACCTCAATGTAAGACAGGAATCCATCAAAATCATAGAGGAGAATATAGGTAATAACCTCTTTGACATCGGCCACAGCAACTTCTTTCAAGACATGTCTCCAAAGGCAAGGGAAGCAAAAGTGAAAATGAACTTTTGGAACTTCATCAAGATAAAAAGCTCCTACACAGGAAAGGAAATGGTCAACAAAAGAAAGAGGCAAACCACAGAATGGGAGAAGGTATTTGCAAATGATACTACAGATAAAAGGCTGGATCCAAGATCTATAAAGCACTTCTCAAACTCAACACCTTAAAAACAAATAATCAAGTCAAAAAATGGGCAGAAGACATGAACAGACACTTTTCCAAAGAAGACATAGGAATGGCTAATAGACACATGAAAAGATGCTCAACGCCATTAGCCATCAGGGAAATTCAAATCAAAACCACATTGAGATACCACCTTATACCAGTTACAATGGCAAAAATTGACAAGGCAAGAAACAACAAATGTTGGAGACGTTGTAGAGAAAGGGGAACCCTCTTAAACTGTTGGTGGGAGTGCAAGTTGGTATGGCTACTTTGGAAAATGGTATGGAGGTTCCCCAAAAAGTTAAAAATAGAGCTGTTCTATGACCCAGCAATTGTACTACTGGGTATTTATTCCAAAGATATAGATGTAGTGAAATGAAGGGGCATACGCACCCCAATGTTCATAGCAGCAATGTCCACAATAGCCAAACTGTGGAAGGAGCTAAGATGCCCTTCAACAGACGACTGGATAAAGAAGATGTGGCCCTTATATATAAGGGAATATTACTCAGCCATCAGAAAGGATGATTACCCACCATTTGCACTGACATGGATAGAACTGGAGGAGATTATGCTAAGTGAAATAAATCAAGCAGAGAAAGACAATTATATGGTTTCACTTACATGTGGAACATAAGGAATAGCATAGAGGACATTAGAAGGAAAGGGAAAATGAAGGGGGCAAATCAGAGGGGAGATGAACCATGAGAGACTAAGGACTCTAGGAAACAAAGTGAGGGTTTCAGAGGGGAGGGGGGTAGTGGGATGGGTTAGCCCAGTGATGGGTATTAAGGAGGGCACGTATTTCAATGAGCAGTGGGTGTTATACACAAACAATGAACTGTGAAACCCTACATCAAAAACTAATAAAGTACTGTATGGTGACTAACATAATAAAAAAATTTCTAAAAAAGATACTTTAAAAAAATAAACAATAAAAAATTGGAAACTAAATAAAATGAGAAATAAATAAAATTAAGACAAATCAGTAGAGGGTTGAAAAATAGAGGGAAAGAAGTTCTCCGAGAAAGTAGAATTTTAAAAAGTCAAAGAAATGAAAAAAAGAAAAAATTATGAAAAATCTAGATAAAAGGTAAAGCATTCAACTCATATTTGTTCCAGGAGAATAGAGAAAACAGAGGGGAAGAATTTAAAAGAAACAATGAAAGGAAAACTCATCGCAGGAGGGTTTAAGTCTACAGATAAAGAAGGTGTGCTGAGTGCCCACCCTAGTGATGAGAAAACAATAACTAAGGCACAATATTATGCAATTTTATTACCCTAGAGGTTGCGAAGATTATAAAATTATTGAGAGGGACAGAAAAAAAATAGGCCACAAAAAGTATGCAAAACCCAAAAGGCATTAGAGTATTCAGTAACAACGCTGGACCCTTCAGTACAGTAGAAAAGTACCTGAATCTGATTTTCCACCTAGAATTCTAGACAGAACAAAACCATCAATCAGGTATGAAAGTAGAATAAGACCTTTTCAGTCACGCAAAAATTTACAAAATTTACTCTATAAGTACACTTTCTTTGAAAGTATGGGAGGATGTGTCCCAGCAAAAGCAACAAAGAGGAAGAGATAGGCTCAAGAAATCAGTGCAGGGGTGGCCCAGAGCACTTTTAAGATGAGAGCTGTCTAGGGGCATAGGGGGTGATAGAAACGGATGAAAGCAGAAGGATAGAAGCCCTAGAAAGGGAGGCTTCAGAAAACAGAGAAGAGTGGGAATTTGTATTATCTATGGTGATAATGGAACATGGCCCATGTGTCATTCAAAGACATTGTTTCCTATTTATTTTGTGTCTAAATGATCTGTCCATTAATGTAAGTGGAGAGTTAAAGTCCCCTAGTACTACTGTATTCACATGAACTTTTCTCTCTTGTCTGTTAATATTTGTTTTATGCATTTAGGTATTCCAGTGTTGTGTGACTAGATCTTTCCAATTATTATATCCTCTTTTGGGGTTGATCCCTTTATCATTATGTAATACCTCTCTTTGTCTCTTCTTATAGTCTTTGTTTTAATGTCTATTTTGTCTGATACAAGTTTCGCTACCCCAGCTTTTTTTTTTTTAATTTTCTGCTTCCGTTTTCATGGTGAATGTTTTTCATCACTTCACTTTCAGTCTGTTTATGTCTTTCCTTCTGAGGTGTGTCTCTTGTAGGCAGCCTATATATGTGTCTTTTTTCATCCATTCCACCACTGTATTCCACCAGAGAATGAAAGAGAAATAGACAGGTTAGAGACCCATCAGATTATCAAATTTCTTGCCTAAAGTCACATCACTCTAAAAAATGTTTTCAGGATCCATCCCCCCAGGCCAGCATTCTGCATCTATTCTGAATTCTTAAAACACTAAATAGCTAGAGGACTAGTTTAATATTAATAAGCTCTCTACACCCATACCTACTGCAATTAGTTTCTTTTCTTCATCCTCTTATATGCTTTGCCTTGATTAAATCTTCCCAAATTCATAGGCTCTTCCTCCCATATTGTTGTATGGGTATTTATTGTACAATATTGTTGATGGGAGGACTTAGGTTGAAAACAAGAAAATGGTCACAAATAATGGTCATTTAGACTAATTTGATTTTAATTGTCCATTGTTAGCAAATAAAGAGATTATGTTCAGGTGAGTTGACTTTTAGCCTTGACCTGTTAATATATTTTATAAGTACATGTATTTTGTTGTCCCACAGGTCTCTGAAACTTTTAAACACATTTTAAAATTTTTACTGAAATGTAATTGACATATAACATTATGTTAGTTTCATGTGTACAAAATAATGATTCAATATTTGTATGGATTGCAACATGATCTCCATAATAGGTCCAATTAACATCCATCACAATCACGACACATAATTACAAGGGTTTTTTTCTTGGGCAGAAATCAAATAGCTTTTTCCTCACTGGGTGGGGTGGGATTCAACAAGTCAGAGACCCAGTTGTTGGGTGAAGCATTAGATGTACAGCTGAATGGGATTATCTAGTAGTTTCTTTCCATTCTTAAGAACCTGTGACTGGATGATATGTAAACTTGCTATTTGGTAAAGACGGTTCAGCGATTATGCATCATTTGGCAAATGCTCTCCTGAGTAGGGCCATAATGCCTACAAGGAAGAAAATCCAAAACTCATCCATAGAGACTTTTTTACAAAATTGACATTAAGACCCATCATTCACCTTCTGAATTAGAATCTCCAGGTATAGGGTTCAGGGCAAGTACAATTTGTAAAAAGGTCCTATTGATTTTGATACATACTCCTAGTTGAGAATCAATGATGTATAGCAATACTAGAAGTGGAGAGGTTAACTAGGAGTTTGAAGAAGACAGAGAACACATTATCTGTGAAAGGCCAACTTACGCATTAAAATGAGAAATGTGTATGATCTTAGATATGATGTATTCAGTAAAGTATAGGTTTATACAATAAACTATTGAAAGTAGAAATCTGATATTAAGTTCTACTTCCTTCTCATGAAATAAGTGCCTATGATAATAACATAATCATCTGTTTTGTTCTGGGATGCATTTGTTTATAAAATGTTTTTACAGTGTCTTGACTATACCAATGATTTAATGCATGTCTGATGTTCTCTTACATAAGGACATTCTTTTTGTATGTGTGATTCAGGATTTGCTCCTAACTTATGTGAACATAGTCTTTGTCAGTTGTATTGCTGAGAAAGCCTGCATTTCCTTCAACACACTAACATTTCTGCTTCATGATTCAGGAATGTCTATATTATTGGTGTCCTCTATACTCTATCACTCTCTAGTCTGAGTGTGCATTGTTTTGACTAGTTAACTCTGTTCCAATGCCCACGTTTTCAGCTACATTCTAGTAATTGGGAATTTTCTTTTGGACAGAAAATTAACTTCAGAATGAGAGCTCATACTGAGAACAGATTCCCTGTGGACAAAAGCATGAAATACTGTAATGATGGAGATATTTGAGTGTTCACATTTTTTTAGGCTCCCTGACAAGCAGATTACTTCACTTGGTCCTTACCACAGCACTGTGGAGAAAGTTCTATTATATTTACCTGTTTAAATATGAGGTAATGGAGGCACACATGAAGTCATGCTGGTGGGAGGAGCCAGAATTTGAATTCAAGCTGTCTGGTGCTTACCACTACCCCATGCTGCCTGTTAACTACAACATTATTTGTAATTATCTGCTCACAAGTGAATTAATTAAGTAGGCTCTGTGCTGAATCTACCTCTGATTTTAGCTGTACAGATGGCAGGCAGTCCCTCAGGAGCTCAGGTTCAGGCTGATGGCATCCCGTCCACCTCAGTCCATGCCCACGTGTTGTTCTGCCTTCTTCCCAGGGCCTTTTCAGAGGTCACACTTGCTTGGACTGGCTTGGCATACCAGCTAATGTATTTTGGAAACATAAGGAGTTAAGGTACAGCCATAGTTAGTCGATAAATGCCTTAGCTTCGTGCCATTCAGGCAGACAATTCTCAGCGGTTCTAGTAGAGTCAATTCCTCACTGATTACTGTAGCTTCTTCTCATTCCTGATTTCTGCTTCCTGAAACTACTTCCCAATAAACTACCTACACCCAAGTCTTTGCCTCAGTTTTTCTTTTGGGACAACCCAAAATAAGTCCTTCTCCTTTGATTGTGTTAGAAAAAATTGTAAACCACCTGGTAATGAAAGGATTTATTTCTGAAAGTTAAATTCACTAACTTTCTCAGTAGAGAGATCGGTATTTCAAATTATTCATTTAATGCCCTGACTAGAAGTATATATACTTGAGCAATGTAAAATATTAAGATCAGAATAGGTAAAAGGCAAGCTTTATATTTAAAATGGGAGGACTGATTGTGAAAGATGTGTCAAATAAGACAATATGAAGCTTCTACAACATATGTGTTCTTAGGCACAGGACATTTAGGAAAACATACATATATAAGTTGAAGATGTGGAAATTAAACTGTCTATGTTTATGTACCTCTTAGAAAGTCTTCATGTACCCCCAGGGATATACAAAACCCAGGTTGAGGATTAATTCTCTAGAATACTATGTGTGTGTACACCAAAACTAAACCAAAACAAAGCAAAACTAATCACTGGGCGCTTTGAGTGTAAAGGAGGAAAAGCAACGTCCTCCACATCTCAAGAAAAGTTGAGGAGATCTGTTGTAAAGAGGCTTTGACAAAAGTAATGGGAAGTGACTTTCATGGGGTAGTCTGAGAATTCTTCTGATTATGATAAGGAACATGAAAGCACAGAATTCGTCAATATTCATATTAAACTAACATTTATTGCTGGCTTTCTACATGCCTGGGATTGTTTTCCAACGTTTATAACCATTATCTCATTAAAACCACACACTAATTTTCTCTGGGGTAGGAATTGCCATTCTAATTTGAGCTGAAATTAAATGACTTGCCAAATTCATATGGTTGATTAATGGAAGGTTTGAATTCCTATCCAAATCTTCTGATTTAAAGTCTCGTACACGTTCAAAGATATCACAAGATGATTGACAAAGAAACCTCGCTACAAGCTGAACAGAAATACGAGGCTTTCCCTCTCCCCACTGCAGAGCACACATGTCTAGTATTGCATTGACTGAAGTTTTCCCTAACACTAATTTCTTCCACCACAAAACCCCAGGCAAAATCAGGTGTTTCTTTCTTCATGTTTCTGTGACAACTGGTACATATATTGATAAGATATTTATTGCATTTTATGGTGATTATCTTCTTACCTGCCTGCCTCCCCTACTAGATTGCCAGTTGAGGGAAGAGGCTGTGTCTGAGTTATCTTCAAAATTATCTTCATAATCTAGTACTAAGCAAAGTGTCTAATACAGAGGAGGCTTTCAGAGACTATTTGTCAGATGAGTGACTGCACAAATGAGTAAAAGTAAAAGGGTGGCCATTTCACCCATTTCACACTAAACTAGATTATTCCACACTTCTGCTGGGTCTACTGCCAAAGACTTTCAAAGAAATTTTAAACTTTTCCAGAACTTTCCAGAGAGCATTTTTCATTTCCTTATTCCTGAGACTATAAATCAAAGGGTTGAAGAGTGGAGTCACCATTGCATAGAACAAGGTCATGATCTTTGGCATCAGGGTAGAGTGGCTGGATCCAGGGCTCACATGCATCACCATAATGGTCCCGTAGAATAGCAGCACCACAGACAAATGGGATCCACACGTTGAAAAGGCCTTATGCCGACTAGATGCTGAGGGCAACCGAAGCACAGCAAGTACTTAGTACAAGGACATAGGAGAGGACGATGAAAAAGAAGCTCAGGAGGATGATGAGGGAGCTTAGGGTATAGCTGATGAGTTTGGACACAGGGGCAGGAGCACATGAAAGGGTCAGCAATGGGCCTGAGTCACATACAAAATGATCAATTGCATTAGGATCGCAGAAAGGCAGTCGGGAGATGAGAATAACAGGCACCAGATACCAGAGAAAGCCACACACCCAACAGGAAATCGCTAGGTTGAAACAACGTTGTCCTGTCATAATTGTGGCATAATGCAGAGGATGACAGATGGCAAAGTAGCGATCAAAGGCCATTGCTGAGAGAAAGAAGCACTCCGTGGAACCCATGGAAAAGAAAAAGTATAATTGAAGGAAGCATCCAGTGAAAGAGATGGCTTTGGTCTCTGAGAGGAAGTTGATCAGCATGTTTGGAACAGTGGAATTGACATACCAGATCTCCAGGAATGCAAAATTCCCCAGCAGGATGTACATGGGCGTGTAGAGATGCTGGTCCCAAACTACAGCACTGATAATGGCTCCATTTCCCACGAGAGTCAGGAGGTAGACAGTTGAGAAGAACATAAACAGGACAACCTGAATCTCCCTGCTGCAGGAAAAACCCAGAAGGATGAATTCCCTCACTGACTCAGAAGAAGATCCGGAGCCAGACATGTTCATTTAGGCTGTAAGCTGTGCTGCAATGAGACATCACCATGAGACCAAATCCTAACAACTGAGCATAACAGACAAGGTCCTTCAGGATCTGATCTTTATCTACTTATTTAAGCTCATGTCTTTCCTGTGCCCCTTTGAGTTCTAGGCCCAATAAGAAAAGAAGAGTGACACTTCCACCAAATGACATGCTGTTCTCCCTACCTGAGGTGTCTGTTCCTTCTTCCTTCTTTCCTTCTCTCTTCCTCTTTTTGCCCCTCTCTTCCGAATTTCTTCCTTTCCCTTTTTCCTTCTTTTTACATCATCATCATCATCATCATCATCATTATTATTATTATTATTATTATTGGCCTGGGTAACTTGTACTTGCAATTTACACTATTGGTTTAGTTGCCTCCTTCACTCACTTGTGGGGCAGGGGGCGCCTGGCTGGCTCAGTTGGTAGAGTGTGTGACTCTTTTTTTATTTTAATGTTTTTTTATTATGTTAGTCACCATACAGTACGTCCCTGGTTTCTGATGTAAAGTTCGATGATTCATTAGTTGCATAGAACACCCAGTGCACCATGCAATACGTGCCCTCCTTACTACCCATCACCAGCCTATCCCATTCCCTCACCCCCACTCCCCTCTGAACAAGTTGCTTTTCTATCTCTTAATCTGTAAGCTTCATGAGGCAGAGGTTGTATTTTTCATTTCTATATTATCAATGCATAGCACAGCACAGTCTCCTTCTTAGGTGTGCCAGCATATTTGCTGAATCAAAATTAAACAAGGGACACATTATTTTGTAAAGCTAGAATGAATGAGAAGTGACATTCTGAAAGCTGTAGTAGTTTTCTGCACTGAATAATTTACCCTTTACACCTTGTATCATGGATATTTCTTTACATGTCTTAATTTACCTACTCGACTATCAAGCTCTGAGAACAGAGACTGAGTGTTAATCATCTTTGATTCCTTTTCAGTATCTAACACATTATCTTTTAGGCAATATTTACTATGTGATTGCTTGCTAAATGAATAAATCATTATACCTTCAGTTGAATCTTCATTCAGTTTTCCATCTAGAAGCCTTAGTCATTTCACATATATAAGGAAAGGACCTTGAAGCAGGGAGGGAAGTGGTGGGGGCAGATGAGAGTAAGGGCATGCTGAAAAGAGGAGGTGGTAGACCAATATGGTATGTGATTAACCAAATGTTCCTGTTTGTCTCGGATTGTCCCCATTTTAGCACTGAAGGTCTTGTGATTCAGGAAGCCCATTAGGCCCAGGGAAGCCGTGATGGATGGTTGGTCACCCTATATGATATCCTGAAGTTGAGCCAGCCTACCTGAAAAATGTATATGCACTGGTTCCTTTGGATCTTATTGAGGTCTATTTGTTTCAGTTGTCCACAGAGAAGAAGGAAATATTGTTGGCATGGCCAGTGAAACTGCTGAGAAGACACCTGGGGACCACAACAAGGAGCTGCCTAAATTGCTTTCTCAGGACTGCTTGATGTCCTGTGCAGTCTGAATACCCTAGTTGTCAACTGAGGCTACACGGCCAAGGTGCTAGGGTGGGTAGATTCAGTCCTGATAGGTTTCTTTCCCTCAAGACCGAATTACTCAGTAAAGCAGCATTTTTGGATCCAGAAGTATTTTTTTCAGCAACTCTGCTCCTCTTTTTTGAACTATTCCTTTGGATAGCTGCTACTTCAATTCAGATATCTCTAAAGGCATTATTAGAAGACAAATACTCCATGAAGCCCTAGAAAAAATACAACTGGAGGAAGCAACCAATGAGACAGATTGACTTAGTAGTTAAGAAGAAATAAGGCTTGGTACTCTGATCTAGATTGAGTTGATTATCTTCTAAAACATTTAATGCTCTGGTTTCTGATGCTCAATCTTCTGAAGAAAATCTATCCAACCTAGGGAAAAGAAAGACCTAAAAAGTTTAATCTAGTTTCTTTACTTAAGGTAAAGAAATACTTTCTTTTCCCAAGGAGTATATTTATTTATGTGTTAAGTATATTTATGTCTGACACATCATTCAGATCTCTTAATTTGTCCATGCCGTGTTGCCTCAGTTTGGCCAGGTTTTCTGCTAGGGTCTCCTACTCTCAGCTTGCAGTGATATCATGGGATTTATTTTTACCAGATAAAATCGTTACTGAGATTTCCCCAGTCATGGCTACTCACAAGTTAAACCAATACACACACACACACACACACACACACACACACACACACATTTTGTTTGTGTGTAAAAACAAAACATGAAGAGCCAACATTCTTTTATTTTTTAAATGCACTCATGAAACATCTCAAAACTGATTTGCTTTTCCTAATTTCATTTCCTGCTAAAACTTCCTAGTGGAGAGTATTTGTGTATTGTAGCTTTTGTCTTCAGTTCTGTGTCTCTTTGGGACCCTGTAGTGATGTGTAGATATGGCTCCTAAAATGGAATCAGGGAAACAATAGGCTCAGTCCTGTTTAACATTATCTTCTATGGGTTCTTCGTCATAACTGGACTCTTATTTTCAAAAGAGCATACTGTAACTTACTTGGAGTTGTGAAAAAGCTAGAAAAATTAATATTTTAGGAAACAGATTCATCTATACTTACCTTAGTTTCCCAGGAATTGAAGCTATTTGGATTTTGTCCTTTAGATCTTTTATCAACAACAACAGAAAGTTAGGATTATTTCTCTAGGGAAAAAAAAGTAGGGACAGGATGTAATTTCTGCATACCTGGGAGCTATGCCTGGGAGGAATGGGTCAGCTGTGTCCTTTCTTCTCAGTCTCACTCTCAAAAGTATGGATTCCAGGACCATCACTGAAAGACAAACTCCCTTTTGTACAATTAACTGTGCAGCGACTGCCAGAATATCATTAGGGGAAATGCATGAAGATGATGCATGTGAGATATTGGACGTTGTTTCCAATTTTTAATTTGCAAGAAAGGATTTAAGTAACACCTGTATAAAATGTTTAATCCAGAAATGGTGTTCTGGAGAGGACTCTATTCTTCATATATTTTTGGTATGTGTTTCTAGGGATTGGCCCCCTGTGTATTTAAAAAATTGACTCCTCACTTCAGTAGTCCTTTGGGCAGGCTAGTCTCTCAGGCCAGCATCTACCTTTACCTTCTGTGATTAAGTGCCTTCAGGAGAGCAACTAGGAAAAATAAACAGTTGTGTGGAATGAATATGTGGCTGTGTCTCCGGAACTCAAAGCTAATTATGAATTGTCCTTTACTCTGTAAAACCAAGGTTCCTCTAGGGAAAAAGACAGGCATATAGTCAATCCCCAGAGAGATATAGAAAAAAGTTTTCTGGCTTGTGAGGAATTAAAAATAGACAAATTAAAGACAATGACACCACTGTTTCTAATGCATGAAGTAAATCCATTATGGCACATTTTTGGGTTTCTTCAGCATCAGTGGTCTAATTTAACTAGCTTTAGACTTTAAAAAAAATTTTAAGATATGTATTTATTCCAGAGCGAGAGAGCATGAGCTGGGGAGTAGGGGCAGAGGGAGAAGGAGAAGCAGGCTCCCCGTTGAGCAGGGAGCCCAATGTGGGCCTCAATCCTGGGACCTCAGTGTGGGCCTTGATACTGGGACCCCAGGGATCATGACCTCAGCCAAGGGCAGCGGTTCAGTCGACTGAGCCACCTGGGCACCCCTATTTCTATTAGCTTTGTGCTGTCATAGCATGATGAGTTCTCTTAAGATTCTTGCAAATATTTCCAATATTCTTTTAAGCTTTACTGTGTGCATGTATTTTTTTAAAGAGTTTTCCTTTTTTCATGAGTGTAAGGAGCCCATATAATCATATTACAAAAATATTTTATCTAATATGTTTCCTGCATATTTCTTTAAGATATCACCATGTGAATGCGTTTCTAGGGAATTTCTGGAGTCAGGCATAGTAATACAGAATAATAAAATGCTCATTCCCATTTGGTATTTGAGCAAAAAGAATAATTGATACATTCAGACTGAAAGTAAAGGGATGGAGGAACATCTTTCACGCAAATGGACCTCAAAAGAAACCTGGGGTAGCAATTCTCATATCAGATAGATTGGATTTTAAACTAAAGACTATAGTTAGAGATACAGAAGGGCACTATATTATTCTTAAAAGATGTATCCAACAAGTGGATATGGCAATTATAAATATCTATGCCCCCAACAGGGGAGCAGCAAGATACACAAGCCAACTCTTACCCAGAATAAAGAGACATATAGATAAAAATACATTAATAGTAGGGGACCTCAACACCCCACTATCAGAAATAGACAGAACACCCTTACAAAAACTAAGCAAAGAATCAAAGGCTTTGAATGCCATACTCGATGAGTTGGACCTCATAGATATATATAGAACACTATACCCCAGAACCAAAGAATACTCATTCTATTCTGATACCCATGGAACATTCTCAAGAATAGACCATGCTCTGGGACACAAAACAGGTCTCAACCGATACCAAAAGACTGAAATGATTCCCTGTATATTCTCAGACCACAACGCTTTGAAAGTGGAACTCAACCACAAGGAAAAATTTGGAAGAAACTCAAACACTTGGAGTCTAAGAATCATCCTGCTCAGGAATGATTCAATAAACCAGGATATCAAAAATCAAATTAAACAATTTATGGAGACCAACAAGAATGAAAACACAATGGTCCAAAACCTATGGGATACAGCAAAGGCAGTCCTAAGGGGGAAATACATAGCCATCCAAGCCTCACTCAAAAGAATAGAAAAATCTAAAATGCAGTTTTTATATTCTCACCTCAAGAAGCTGGAACAGCAACAGAGGGACAGGCCTAATCCACTCACAAGGAAGCAGTTGACCAAGAGTAGAGCAGAAATCAATGAATTAGAAAGCAGGAGTACAGTAGAGCAGATCAACAGGACTAGAAGCTGGTTCTTTGAGAGAATCAATAAAATTGACAGACCACTGGCAAGACTTATCCAAAAGAAAAGAGAAAGGACCCAGATTATTAAAATTATGAATGAAAAAGGAGAGGTCACGACGAACACCATTGAAATTGGAAGGATTATTAGAAACTTTTATCAACAGCTATATGCCAATAAACTAAGCAATCTGGAAGAGATGGAATCCTTCCTGGAAACCTATAAACTACCAAGATTGAAACCGGAAGAAATTGATTCCTTAAACAGGCCAATTAATTATGAAGAAATTGAGTCAGTGATAAACAACCTTCCAAATAACAAAACTCCAGGCCCGGACGGTTTTCCTGGGGAATTCTACCAAACATTCAAAGAAGAAATAATACCTATTCTCCTAAAGCTATTTCAAAAAATAGAAACAGAAGGAAAGCTACCAAACTCATTCTATGAGGCCAATATTACCTTGATCCCCAAACCAGGCAAAGACCCCATCAAAAAGGAGAATTACAGACCGATTTCCCTAATGAATATGGACGCCAAAATCCTCAACAAGATACTTGCTAATAGAATCCAACAGTACATTAAAAGGATTATCCATCACGATCAAGTGGGATTCATACCTGGGATGCAAGCGTGGTTCAATATTCGCAAATCAATCAGCGTGATACATCATATCAACAAGAAAAGACTCAGGAACCATATGATCCTCTCAATCGATGCCGAAAAAGCATTTGACAAAATACAGCATCCTTTCCTGATTAAAACCCTTCAGAGTGTAGGAATAGAAGGTACATTTCTCAATCTCATAAAAGCCATCTATGAAAAGCCTACTGCAAATATTATTCTCAATGGGGAAAAGCTGGAAGCCTTTCCCTTAAGATCAGGAACTCGACAAGGATGCCCACTCTCGCCACTATTATTCAACATAGTACTAGAAGTCCTTGCAACAGCAATCAGACGACAAAAAGGGATCAAAGGTATTCAAATTGGCAAAGAAGAAGTCAAAATGTCTCTCTTTGCAGATGACATGATACTCTATATGGAAAACCCAAAAGAAGCCACTCCCAAACTATTAGAAGTTATAGAGCAATTCAGTAACGTGGCGGGATACAAAATCAATGCTCAGAAATCAGTTGCATTTCTATACACGAATAACGAGACCGAAGAAAGAGAAATTAGGGAATCCATCCCATTTACAATAGCACCAAAAACCATACGTTACCTTGGAATTAACTTAACCAGAGACGTAAAGGACCTATATTCTAGAAACTATAAATCACTCTTGAAAGACATTGAGGAAGACATAAAAAGATGGAAAGATATTCCATGCTCATGGATCGGAAGAATTAACATAGTTAAAATGTCCATGCTACCCAGAGCAATCTACACTTTCAATGCTATCCCGATCAAAATACCAAGGACATTTTTCAAAGAACTGGAACAAACAGTCCTTAAATTTGTATGGAAACAGAAAAGGCCCCGAATCTCCAAGGAACTGTTGAAAAGGAAAAACAAAGCTGGGGGCATCACAATGCCGGATTTCGAGCTGTACTACAAAGCTGTGATCACAAAGACAGCATGGTACTGGCACAAAAACAGACACATAGACCAATGGAACAGAATAGAGAGCCCAGAAATGGACCCTCGGCTCTTTGGGCAACTAATCTTTGATAAAGCAGGAAAAAACATCCGGTGGAAAAAAGACAGTCTCTTCAATAAATGGTGCTGGGAAAATTGGACAGCTACATGCAAAAGAATGAAACTTGACCACTCTCTCACACCATACACAAAAATAAACTCCAAATGGATGAAAGACCTCGATGTGAGACAGGAATCCATCAAAATTCTAGAGGAGAACATAGGCAGCAACCTCTACGACATCGGCCACAGCAACCTTTTTCATGACACATCTCCAAAGATAAGAGAAACAAAAGATAAAATGAACTTGTGGGACTTCATCAAGATCAAAAGCTTCTGCACAGCCAAGGAAACAGTCAAAAAAACTAAGAGGCAGCCCACGGAATGGGAGAAGATATTTGCAAATGACACTACAGATAAAAGACTGGTATCCAAGATCTACAAAGAACTTCTCAAACTCAATACACGAGAAACAAATAAACAAATCATAAAATGGGCAGAAGATATGAACAGACACTTTTCCAATGAGGACATACAAATGGCTAACAGACACATGAAAAAATGTTCAAAATCATTAGCCATCAGGGAAATTCAAATCAAAACCACACTAAGATACCACCTTATGCCAGTTAGAATGGCAAAAATCAACAAGGCAGGAAACAGCAATTGCTGGAGAGGATGTGGAGAAAGGGGATCCCTCCTACATTATTGGTGGGAATGCAGGTTGGTTCAGCCACTCTGGAAAACAGTGTGGAGGTCCCTTAAAAAGTTAAAAATTGAGCTACCCTATGACCCAGCCACTGCAATACCGGGTATTTACCCCAAAGATACAGACGTAGTGAAGAGAAGGGCCATATGCACCCCAATGTTCATAGCATCATTATCCGCAATAGCTAAATTGTGGAAGGAACCGAGATGCTCTTCAACAGATGACTGGATTAAGAAGCTGTGGTCCATATATACAGTGGAATATTACTCAGCTATCAGAAGGAACGATTTCTCAACATTTGCTGCAACATGGACGGCACTGGAGGAGGTAATGCTAAGTGAAATAAGGCAAGCAGAGAAAGACAATTATCATATGATTTCTCTCATTTATGGAACATAAGAACTAGGAAGATCGGTAGGGGAAGAAAGGGATAAAGAAAGGGGGGTAATCAGAAGGGGAAGTGAAGCAGGGGAGACTACGGACTCTGAGAAACAAACTGAGGGCTTCAGAGGGGCAGGGGTGGGGGAATGGGATAAACTGGTGATGGGTAGTAAGGAGGGCACATATTGCAAGGTGCACTGGGTGTTATACGCAACTAATGAATCATAGAACCTTGCTCAGAAACCAGGGATGTACTGTATGGTGACTAACATAATGTAATAAAAAATATTTAAAAAAAGAAGAGCAGAAATGATAAAACAAAGTATTGATGACATTAAAATGTAAATTTTTTGTGTCACAAATGACCCCATAAACAAAGTTAAATGATAAGTGGCAGATAGAGGAAAATATCTACTATGTATCAGAATCCATAAAAGTTCATATCAGAACATGTAAAGAAGTTAGGGGCGCCTGGGTGGCACAGCGGTTAAGCGTCTGCCTTCGGCTCAGGGCGTGATCCCGGCGTTGTGGGATCGAGCCCCACATCAGGCTTCTCCGCTATGAGCCTGCTTCTTCCTCTCCCACTCCCCCTGCTTGTGTTCCCTCTCTCGCTGGCTGTCTCTATCTCTGTCGAATAAATAAATAAAATCTTTAAAAAAAAAAAAAAAGAAAAGAACATGTAAAGAAGTCCTACAAATCAGTAAGAAAAATGGCCTAATCAAAGGAAGAGGAAACCCAAACAACAAAAAAATATATGGAAATTTACCTCCAATAATTAGGGATCAGAGAAAAAGGAAAAGCAAAATGGGATTCTATTTCACACCAATCAGGTTTGTGAAAATGAACAATTCTGACTGTGAGGATGTCAGGAAAGTCATATGCAGCCAGTGGGAGAATAGATCAATACAATGAATTTAGAGATAAAAGTTAGGATATGGTCCTACCTAATTGAAAATTCATGCATTGTATGACCCAAGAATACCAATACCCAGCATATACTTCTGGATGTAAACCCCAGAAAATTCTCACACATGAACACAAGGAGGCATACATAAGAATAGTCATTGTAGCATTTTAAAAAATAGCATAAATAATAAATAAATAAAAATAAATAAATAAATAAATAGCTAGAACTAAATTCAATGATAAAAATAGGGTTCAGGATAAATAAAATGTGTCATATTCACGTTTGAATACGTGCAGTAATTAAACTGAATGAACTTGATCTATCTCACGTATGATCATGGACAGATCTCAAAAATCAACTAGAATTTTATAAGTACGTTCTAGAGTGGTATTTCTACTATGGTATCATTTATGTAATACACAATATTCTAAAAATGTGTAAGTATACATAATTTTAATGAATATATCCAGAAATAAATGGGAACAAGAAAACAGAGACCAGCTAGACAGCCCTTTATAGAAATTCTGCTGTGAGAGGCGAGAGATGGCTGTAGCTAGAGGTGGGGGTACAGGGTCTGAGGAGGGTGATGACTTTTTTTTTAATGGACAACAGTAGAGTTTGTTTGCCTGCAGAGGGGAATGAACCAGTAGAGAGACTTAAAATTATCATTCAAAGAGAGCAAAATCCTGGAGAAGGTGGGGCCTGGGTTGAAGTGCAGGAGGGGATGCTACAGTATTTGGGGGGAGAGATGGTGTTTGCACCCAGGCAGTGGGAGGAAGTGGAGATGAATTTGTAGGTGTTTAGGAGGTAATCTCTTCAAGAAGCATGTTAATTGCGTGGGTGGGTGGGTGACACTGAAGGGGCATCTGGTTTGATGACAGGGAGAGACAAGAGGACTTCTGATCAATGATGGACCCTGCGCTTTCTGAGGGTGGTGGACTATGCTGTTGTCACTCCCAAAGAACTTCTCATCTGTAATCCACCTGCTGTATGTCCCCTGAGCACCAGTGCTTCTCACACACTGGGCATTAGCTTCCTTCTTGGAAAGGCACGCAGCGCGGGAAGGTTCTGCCCCTGTGGCATACTGGTTCTGTGATCTTCTAGAGCAAGTCACGCCACTTTTCTGGGCCTGTTTTCTGCCCCCTCAGGGTGGTTAACCGCGTTTGCGATTTTGTCCATGAAACACTGTGGGGAGGCCGCGGGTTAGGACTTCTGCGGACACACACAGCGGACCTCCCCCCCCCTCCCCCAGCGCCCCAGGGCTCCGGGGTCCACCCCGCGCCTCTGTCCTATCTCTGCCACCGCTCCCTCTCCACACTCGGCTTTCTCTTCCTGCCTTGTGGCTCCAAGTCTCCCACCAGTGGCTGCGGTCAGACGTCGTCGCCAAGGGCTTGAGAGCTCCGTCTGGGGGCGCCACCTCGCCCACCTGACCACCCCTGCAGACTCTGGACCCTTCGCGGCCTATCAGGGAGCCCTGGGCAGGGGACACTCCCAGCAGCGCTGCCAGTCTTAGGGGCCCCGCGTCGCAGAGGAACCACCCCCTCCTCCCTGAGCGTGCACCTGTCTTGGGAGACAGTCCGATGGTTCCGGGGTGCGAGCATAGATGAAGTCCGGGGGTCTGGCAGGCCTGTGAGCGCTTGTCTGCGTCTTCTGCTCCTCTTGCTCCCTGTCCCTGCTCGGCTGCCCCTTCTCCCTCCCCGACACCCCACCCCCCGCCCCTTCCCAGCCTCTTGGTCCCCCTGCAGGCAGCGCGTGGGGGAGCCTCACTCTGCCCTCCTCTGCCTGAGCCAACCAGCACGCGGAGGGGCCGCTGGGCTCCTGCTGCAAGCCCATAAAACCCCCACTGGACTCCAGCCGCTGCGCTCCCTCCTCTGCTGGTCAGGGCTCCTGGCCCCGCGCGGGCTTCCCTGGGGCTTCCAGCCCAGCGGGCGTCCCCCGTGGCCCGGACCTCGCCACCAAGCGGTCTTAGGGACTTTCCGTTTCCAGAAAAGTTGGGAGAAAGTGAATTTGGGGTGAATTGGGAAGTGGTGGCAGCTCCCCAGGCTTCCTTCCCTTCCAGAAGCCTCACCCTGCACAGCCTCAACCATTCTTCTTTTCCTGACACCCTGTCCTCCTCCCTGAGCCCTCTTTCTCTTCGCTCCTAAGCTTCCCTCCGCATTGTGGGATCAGCATCTCCTCCTTCCTTATCTCTTTCTCTCTCCTCCTCTCTATTCCTACCTATTTTCACCTTCTCCCTGTCATTCCCCCCTTCTCCCCATCTGAAACCTTGCCCTTTTCCCTCCATTTCACCCATCAAACCTCTCCACTTGCCCCCACACTGTCCATCCCTCTCTCGGCCTCCTTCCCTTCCCTCCCAGCAAAGTCAGCCATGGATTATGGGCCTGCCTGGGCTGCCAACCCCACTCCTCTGGGCCCCTTCTCTGCCCCCAGTGCCACCACACCCTGGCTGGGCCGGGATGAGGAGCTGGCCAAGGTAGAGATCAGAGTCCTGGGCACCGTCCTGGTGCTGGCGACATGGGGCAATCTGACTGTGCTACTGACCCCGGGGCAGCCCAGCCGTAAGCGCTCCCACATGCACCTGTTTGTTCTGCACCTGGCCCTGACTGACCTGGGCATGGGCACTCTTCCAGGTGCTGCCACAGCTGCTGTGGGACATCACCTACCACTTCCAGAGCCCTGACCTCCTCTGCCGGGCCGTCAAGTATCTGCAGGTGCTTAGCATGTTTGCCACCACCTACATGCTGCTGGCCATGACGCTGGACCACTACCTGGCTGTTTGCCGCCCCCTGCGCAGCCTCCAGCAGCCCAGCCTGTCCACCTACTGGCTCATCGCTGCTCCCTGGCTGCTGGCTGCCATCCTCAGCCTGCCTCAAGTCTTCATCTTTTCTTTGTGGGAGGTGATCCAGGGCACTGGAGTGCTGGACTGCTGGGCAGACTTCCGCATCCCCTGGGGGCCTCAGGTCTATATCACGTGGACCACCCTGGCCATCTGTGTCCTGCCCATGGCCATGCTCACGGCCTGCTACAGCCTCATCTACCACGAGATCTGTAAAAACCTAGAAGTCAAGACGCAGACCCAGAAGGTGGAAGGAAGGGGCTGGAGGACTTGGGACAGGACCTCACCTTCTGGCCCAGCTGCAGCCATGCGGGGGCTGCCGCCCCGTGTCAGCAGCATCAGCACCATCTCCAGGGCCAAGATCCAAACCGGGAAAATGACTTTTGTCATCGTGCTGGCCTACATCGCCTGCCGGGCACCCTTCTTCAGCGTCCACATGTGGTCTGTGTGGGACAAGAATGCCCCTGATGAAGATTCCACCGACGTGGCCTTCACCATCTCCATGCTCCTGGGCAGCCTCAGCAGCTGTTGCAACCCCTGGGTCTACATGGGCTTCAACAGCCACCTGCGGCCACGCCCCCAGCAAGCCCATAAAACCCCCACTGGGCTCCAGCCGCTGTGCTCCCTCCTCTGCTGGTCAGGGCTCCCGCCCCCCGCGGGCTTCCCTGGGGCTTCCAGCCCAGCGGGCGTCCCCCATGGCCCTGACCTCACCACCAAGCAGGCTTAGGGACATCCGCTTTCCGCTTCCAGAAAAGTTGGGAGAAAGTGAATTTCCGGTGGATTGGGAAGTGGTGGCAGCTCCCCAGGCTTCCTTCCCTTCCAGAAGCCTCACCCTGCACAGCCTCAACCATTCTTCTTTTCCTGACACCCTGTCCTCCTCCCTGAGCCCTCTTTCTCCTCGCTCCTAAGCTTCCCTCCACATTGTGGGATCAGGATCTCCTCCTTCCTTATCTCTTTCTCTCTCCTCCTCTCTATTCCTACCTATTTTCACCTTCTCCCTGTCATTCCCCCTTCTCCCCATCTGAAACCTTGCCCTTTTCCCTCCATTTCACCCATCAAACCTCTCCACTTGCCTCCACACTGTCCGCCCCTCTCTCAGCCTCCTTCCCTTCCCTCCCAGCAAAGTCAGCCATGGATTATGGGCCTGCCTGGGCTGCCAACCCCACTCCTCTGGGCCCCTTCTCTGCCCCCAATGCCACCACACCCTGGCTGGGCCGGGATGAGGAGCTGGCCAAGGTAGAGATCAGAGTCCTGGGCACCGTCCTGGTGCTGGCGACAGGGGGCAATCTGACTGTGCTGCTGACCCTGGGACAGCCCAGCCACAAGCGCTCCCGCATGCACCTGTTTGTTCTGCACCTGGCCCTGACTGACCTGGGCGTGGCACTCTTCCAGGTGCTGCCCCAGCTGCTGTGGGACATCACCTACCGCTTCCGGGGCCCTGACCTCCTCTGCCGGGCCGTCAAGTATCTGCAGGGGCTTAGCATGTTTGCCTCCACCTACATGCTGCTGGCCATGACGCTGGACCACTACCTGGCTGTTTGCCGCCCCCTGCGCAGCCTCCGGCAGCCCAGCCAGTCCACCTACCAGCTCATCGCTGCTCCCTGGCTGCTGGCTGCCATCCTCAGCCTGACTCAAGTCTTCATCTTTTCTTTGCGGGAGGTGATCCAGGGCACTGGGGTGCTGGACTGCTGGGCAGACTTCCGCAACCCCTGGGGGCCTCGGGTCTATATCACGTGGACCACCCTGGCCATCTTTGTCCTGCCTGTGGCCATGCTCATGGCCTGCTACAGCCTCATCTACCACGAGATCTGTAAAAACCTAGAAGTCAAGACGCAGACCCAGAAGGTGGAAGGAAGGGGCTGGAGGACTTGGGACAGGACCTCACCTTCTGGCCCAGCTGCAGCCATGCGGGGGCTGCCGTCCTGTGTCAGCAGCATCAGCACCATCTCCAGGGCCAAGATCCAAACCGTGAAAATGACTTTTGTCATCATGCTGGCCTACATCGCCTGCTGGGCACCCTTCTTCAGCATCCACATGTGGTCTGTGTGGGACAAGAATGCCCCTGATGAAGATTCCACCGACGTGGCCTTCACCATCTCCATGCTCCTGGGCAGCCTCAGCAGCTGTTGCAATCCCTGGGTCTACATGGGCTTCAACAGCCACTTGCGGCCTCACCCCCTGTGCTGCCTGGCCTGCTGTGGGGGACCCCGGCCCCGGCCCCGCTCATGGCACTCCAGCGACAGCCCCTCGAGCCGCCGCACCACCCTGCTGACATGCTCCAGCGGCTTGCCCACCCTCACCCTCAGCCCCAGACTCAGCGGGGACCCTGGGCCTGAAGGCTCACCAAAGGACTCAGTGCAGGTGGACGGCGAGGCCTCCACTGAGACCATCGCCTTTTAGGGAACACTTGCCTGTGGGACTGGTGGAGGAGCTCTGCTCATCTCAGCACTGGGTGTAAAAGCTGGGAGGGCCAGGGTTGGAGTAGGGGGAGCCCACTTTGAAGCAGGGTGAGGGGGCCAGAATGGCCGTCCTACCCGTGGTATTACAGGTGCCTCTGGTGTGCGGGCGGACCCTCGTTTGCTCCCAATCTCCCACCTTGGGAATCAGGGAGAGTCAAAGCCTCGCTTCCCTGATCCTGTGCATTCACAGGGTGCCTGGGGGCCCACGCGTGTGGTGGGTGTGGTGCCCCAGATCTCAGGCGGGCTGAGGGTGGTCCTGTCTGGGGGTCTGCAGGTGGCAGAGACTCGGGCTGCTCTCCCGCCTTGACTGTTTGTCCCCATCCTAACCCGACTAGCACACCCAGTGCAACCAGGAGGGGGGAGAAGTGAGAACCTGTGAGAAAGATCCTCTTTCTCTGTCTAGATCCCAGGTTTGTTTGTTTGTATAGGGAGGCTTCTTTCATGAAAGAACCAAAGGGGGGGTTACAGCAGGTACACCAGCTTTGCCCGCTGTGCCCGCCTGTCTGCTGAAGGGAGATGCACCTGTAACTGGTAGAAATTCCACAAATGCTCTTTTTTCTTCTCCCCATATCACCCACCCTTACAGGATGGATGACAGGGCAAAGTAAACCCTCAGGGGGGTGACCCCCTGGGAGGGAGTAGGCGAGGGAGGGAGGAAAGCAGAAGATGAAGATGGTTACAGTAAGATTAAGAGTGGGCAAAGCCTCTGAGGCAGCACGCGTTGGTGGCTCTCCTTCCTCCCCCAAGGGATCCACACGGCACCCTCCTCTGGGATGGCTCAGGGGAGACATCCTTATAAAAAGTGTGGCTGGATCATGACTCTAGACTTCCTTGAGGCTTTTCAGAGCTTCCCTATGAGCCATGCGTGCTGTGATGAAGTCAGGAGCCCAGGATTTGAGACTCGGCTCTGCCGTCAGGTACCTGTAGGACCTTGGGAAGGTGCCCTCCCTTCCCTGGGCCTCTGTCTTCTCACCCGTTAGGACAGAGATGACCCACTTATGGATCATCATGGACCTTGGTCTTTCCCAGCTCTGCCCTGTCATGACTTTGCAAGACTGGGCATGGGGTTATAGCAGAGCTCTTTCTAACCAACAGGCTCTAGAAGAGTTGCTGGATTTTCATGACAATGACATTTATACCCTTTGACTCAATTCTGGTGGCTGTGGGTCCCACCGTGGTCATACCGTCTACTTTTGCCCTCCATTCTGTGATGCTAAACCTGGGAGGGACAGCCGAGCAGGTAGACTCGGGGCTTTGCCCTGTGTATCCTCGTGATCAACAGTGGGATTTAGATCACGGGGTGGCTTCCCCACCTGAATTCCGGATTCTAATCCTGAAAGAGCGTCAGCTGAAAAGTCTTGGTTCTGCCACGACTGATGGCCAATGTGGGGAGAATGCTGGCTAATCCTTCGTCTCTGTTACGAAGTCAAATAGGACTGTGGATGTAAAAGAGGTTGGAAGACCCAGGAGCTCTCTACTAGTGGAAGGGGCTGCTGATCTGATTAAGAGCTCCTGAGAGCAGCTCCAGGGAACAGGCTCTCTGCCCTCTACTCTTAGGAAACTGTAGGAAATGGCCGTAACTTTGAGCTTTAAGAGGTCACTCAGCTCTGAGAAGCCTCCTTCGGCTTCCTTAGAAGAACCTAAACTGAGTGTTGTGAGTGAGCAAAGTGTCCCTAGCCTTCACTGTTGAAGAACTGGGGCATGGGACACAGACGCTAATGGGACCAAGGCTCAAGGCAGATGTGAGGGCCCACGGTCTCTCTACTGTCTTCTGTTGCCCATGTGAGCCCCTGACATTCAACCACTTCTTCCTTGTCCATCCATCCTGGAGGAGCTGGGTTTAGGAGCCTCCCATGCCAGCATGAGCTGCTGAAGTTTCCTGCCCTGCATATGTAAGCCACCCCTCCTCACACCACAGTTCCTCTTGCTCGTGTCCAAGTCAGTACCAGGTAAACCGTTGCCCGTTGTGATGACTGGGAGAAGGGACACCAGTTTTGTACTTCAAAGACTTTGCTTTGAGTCCTGCTTTCATCGCTTTTTTGTCTGTATGATCTTGGACAAGTCCTCTAATCTCTCTGAGCAACAGTTTCCTTGTTAAATAGAAACAACAATGCCTACCTTGTTGGGCAGGGGAGCCGTAAGATCATAGACCATAGAACACTCTACAGAGAAGATAACGATGGCCCAGCTCCGCACTGCATCTGGAGGCTAACCTCCTATGGGAAGCATGGAGGAGGGTCTCTGTTGTCTGGCGTTAATCTCACTTCTGACAGCTAACCCCAGGAGAAATAGAACCATGCTGTCTCCGAGCTGGGCACTTTTGTGAAATGTTTATGCCATCCTGTGGACTAGAACCCACGTGGGAGCAGGGGATAAGGGGTGGGCAGGGCGGAGAGCAGCAGGAGGTGAGCTGACCTTCTCTGGAGATTTCTGAGAATGTTTTTTTATGTTGTTTGGTATAGGCCAGTAAGTTTCCAGATGTCTGTGTCTGTGTTTTGTATGTAAATAGGTCTTTTATTTTTCAAGGGGCTCTAGACTCAGTCCAGGCTGTGGTAAGCTTCCTCCTGGGTCAGAAATCCAGGGATGGGGTTAAAGTTGACCAATAAAACTCCTTAAGAACCAGAAAAAAAGAATGATTGGAATATAAAGCATTTATAGGTCATTATCATGCAATATGGGGATCTCTGTGCATCAACAGTCAGCTTGAGGTAGTAGAACCACAGTATGTATAGGGTGTTGGGAATGGGGTACAAAAGGGAGAGTGAACAAGAACCAAGTGCATTTCTCCACTTAATAATAATTTTGTCTAGGATCCGTTCTTTCTATCTTAATGTCATCTGTGGCAGGCTACCATAGGTTGCTTACTACATTGGCTTTTGTACCATCCCAAATGGAAGTATGTCCACGTTGTAATGAAGTGAAGAAAGATTTTCCAAATTTTGTGTGCAACATGGTAGGGAATTTCACGTTGTGATGGAAATGCTTTCATGAGGATCAAGCTTGCAAAGATCTTTCCCTTCTATTTCACAAGCTGGAAATTCACTGGAATTTTCTTCTGCCTTTGTGGACAGTAACATTTGGCATGTGGATTTGTTTTCTGTGGTATTTAGATTCACTTTCTGCTGACATAGTCCCTTTTTTGCAGCTTCACCAGGAGAGTTAGCAGCCAGCAGGCATTTCTTCTCCCTAACAGTTAGGGGTCAGCATTTTTTTTTTCTTTAACACCCATCCCTTCCAACCCTAACAAAACAGAAAGACGTAAGGACTTTAACTGATTTTTTTAAAAGTCTAGACATCACTTCTCTTACTAACTTTTCTTCATGAAGGTATTGAGAGCTTCTTCCATCATGGAAATTGATTTAAACTTCTCTGTGGTGTTACACTTTCATCCACTGACACCAGGTAGATGTGTCAACACACTGGTTAATGGATGTGGGATTTTTTTTTTTTGGAGAAAATATAACTATCCAGAATAAAAAAAATATAATAATGAAAATTAAAAACTCATTGGACAGATTTAATAGTGGATGGGAGAGCACATAGGAGAATAAATTAACTAGAGACTACATCAGAAGACGTCGGACATTAATGCATTGTGAAGAGACAAAAAGAGAAAAATGAAAGAGAAGTTAAATGTGGAAGTCTAACATTGGTTTAATTGACAATTCCAAAGAAAGGAAGAGTCAAGTGATATTTAAAGAGCTAATATCTGAAAATTTTTATAGATTTGGTCAAGCACAAAAATCTAAAACTTCAAAGAGCAAGTCTAACACGTTCTAACAGTATAAAATTAAAAATTTGTGATATACAAATTGTAAAAAATGGAAACTAAGGACAAAAGTAATAACTCAGGGGGCATGAGTGGCTCAGTCAGTTAAGTGTCCAACTCTTGGTTTTGGCTCAGGTCATGATCTCAGGGTCATGGAATGGAGCCCCATGTCAGTCTCTGCACTCAGAGGGGAGTCTGCTTGAGATTCTCTCTCACCCTCTCCCTCTGCCCCTACATTCATTCACCTGTGTGTGCTCTTTCTCTCTCTCTCTCTCTCTCAAATAAATGAATAAATCTTTAAAAAATAATAATAGCTGAAAAGGTATAAGGGAAAAACAGATTAGCATTCCAAAAACAACATTAGGCAGAAAGTTGATTTCTGAACAGTTACAGTGAAAACCAGATACAAGGGATTATATCTTGAATGTTGTGGGAATGGGAGGGTAACTGCCGTACTAGGATTGTATCAGCAAGAACAACATCTGTGAAGGATAATGTGGTAAAAATAAAGTAATGACATGATAAATAGAAGCAATGTGGAGAAGGTGGAAAATGTGCCCTTCTTAACTGTGATAATAGGCAAACTTTGTGTTTTCCTTCTTTAGGCACAATTATTTTTTAAAAAAATCTTTCTCTGAAAGTTCTTTTATATATGATGTGTGATAAGCCCAGTGTGTGATGTCTGAGTGTTCTGTTTCTTCTGTCTGAGGTGTTTGTTGGCTCTCGTGCATAGCACCTTATTTCATGATATATTGTGGTAGGTAAAATAATGGCCTCCATAGATGTCCATGGCCTAAATCCTCAGGATAACATATTCAAACTCTGTCAACCTGCTACTTCACATGGCGAAATGGATTTTTCAGATGTGATTAAGATTAAGGACTGGGGATTGTCCTCATTTCTCTCAGTAGGCCCTTAACTTCAGAAACCAGAGAGATGGTAGCATGAGAAGGAATTCACTTACCCTTGCTGGCTTTGAAGAAGGAGGAAGGGAGCTACCAGCCAGGGAAGAGGGGAAGCCTTTAAAAACCAAAGAAGGGAAGGGTACAGATTCTTCCCTAGAGCCTCCAGGAAGGAATGTAACTCTCCCTACACCTTGATTTTTAGCCCAGAGTGGTCTTGTCAAACTGCTAATCTTCAGAACTATAACATGATAAATTTGTTTAAGCCACCAGTTTGTGGTAATTTGTTACATTACATTGCCAATAGAAAAGTAACACAGTTAATTTTGGCTCTGTCTGCTTACTGCCCTTGAAAAGTTCTTTGTGGGTTTTCTCTAAGGCCCAGCAGGAGAACACCTTCCTTCCCGGAGGATTTGTGTTTGTGTCTGTCAGGCACCTGAGGACACTTTGTTAGGGATATCGTTAAGCAGAAGCAAAGTCTGAGATTCCCAATATATATACTAAGGCTGCTACCTTCATGAGTGTCTCTGTCTGGTCCAGACTTCTCAAAGATTTTTCTCTCCTCCATGGCCCTACCATATTCATTGTTAAGGCACCCTTCTGTACAGTTCATTTGAATTGTGTTAGGAAGCACACTAAGTTCTGTTTTATTTTTTTAATTTTAAAAATATTCTTTGAGTGTAGTTGGCCCACAATGTTAGTTTCAGGTGTACCACATAGTGATTTGAGAAGTCTCTATGTTATACAATGATCACCACAAGAGCAACTATCATCTGTCACCATGCAACGCTGTTCCAATACCGTTGACCATATTCCCTATGCTGTGCCTTCTATTCCCTTGACTTATTCATTCCATAACTGGAAGCCCGTATCTCCCACTCCCCTTCACCCATTTTGCCCATCTCCACATTCCCCTCCCATTTCTCAACCATGAGTTTGTTCTCTGTATTTATAGATCTGATTCTTCTTGTTTGTTTATTTGTTTTGTCTTTTAGATTCCACATATGAGCAAAACCATATGGTATTTGTCTTTCTCAGTCCGACTTATTTCTCTTAGCATAATGCTCCTTAGGGTGGTCCATGTTGTTACAAATGGCAGGATCTTGTTCTTTTTTATGACTGAGTAATATTCCATTGTGTATATATATACCATACCTTCCTTATCCATTTGTCTTCCTGGACACTTAGGTTGCTTCCATATCTTGGCTATTGTAAATAATGCTGCAATAAACTAAGAGAGCACATTATCTTTTTGAATTAGTGTTTTTGTTTTCTTTGGGTAAATACCTGGTAGTTCTGTTTTCCACTTATCCTAAAGATGTACCTCTTTGTGTCCCAGTTTAAGATGAAGAGTATTTCCTAGGGGCACCTGGGTGGCTCAGTATGTTCAGCATCTGCCTTCAGCTCAGGTCATGATCTCAGGGTCCTGGAATCGAGTCCTGCATTGGACTCCCTTATCAGCAGGGAGCCTGCTTCTCCTTCTGTCTCTCCCCCGATCATGCTCTCTCTCTCTCTCTTTATCTCTTTCCATCTCTTTCTCTCTCCCCTCATTCTTTCTCTCAGATAAATAAATAAAATCTTTTTTAAAAAAAGAGTATTTCCTATAAGGCTCCCCATCTAGGGAAGACCCTGAGACTTAACTTCCTTTTGCAAAGCTTCTGAAACAAATCCCCAAATTCACCACATTTGGAAATGCTGTCAGGGAAAATGAAAGTTTGGTGCTCCAGTGTTTAACTTTCTGGGTTCTGAATCACCCAAAAAATCCACTGTTGGTGTTGCTTTCTATCTTGTTAGCTTTTTGATGCATTTTATTAATTTTTTTCCCTGTTGGTAGTAATTCTGAACAATCTAGTTTTCCATTATTAGTAATTAAGGCAACTCCTGTCATTTCCACTTCTAAAAAAATCTTAATTTGTCCATTTCTCTTTGTTTCTACTGCTTTCACATTAATTCATGCTTTTTAAAATGTCTTATCTCTTAAAAACACCAAATCTATCCATTTATGTTTTTTTTTCCTTTGGCAGTATCCTAGTGTTAATATTATTGGTTATTTTCTGGAAGGCAGTCAGTTACCTGCTTTCCCATTTTCACCTGTCTGATCCTTCTAGAGTGACAGTCAAAAAACATTTATGAAATAATTTCAATTACTTCAAAAAAATTCTTTTGAATTCTTTCCACTCTTTTTAGAATAAAGCCAAAACTCCTTACCATGACCTCTAGGACTCTATAGGTTCTGACTTCTGACTACCTGTTCAAACTCATCTCATACTCCCCCTTATTCACTGTATTTCAGTCACAGTGCTCTCTGAAGTTGACACCTCTTACTTGCTCTCTGTCACATTGTTTTATTTGTTCATAGCAGTTATCAAAATCTGCAATTATTTTGTACCTTGTCTGTCTTTCGTATTAGAATGCTTACTCCAGGGGCGCCTGGGTGGCACAGCGGTTAAGCGTCTGCCTTCGGCTCAGGGCGTGATCCCGGCGTGATGGGATCGAGCCCCACATCAGGCTCCTCCGCTAGGAGCCTGTTTCTTCCTCTCCCACTCCCCCTGCTTGTGTTCCCTCTCTCGCTGGCTGTCTCTATCTCTGTCGAATAAACAAATAAAATCTTTAAAAAAAAAAAAAAGAATGCTTACTCCACAAGGGATAGTATCTCTTCTATTCTGTTCAAAATCATAATCACCTCAGTCATTAGCACACTGCTGGCATATATTTGCAGCTCAATAAATATTTGTTGAATGAAAATACACATTCTTTATTTCCTATAGGAGTTTTACATGTTATCTGTGTTCATATTTGTTTATCACCTATGGCTGGATTTGTTAACTGTAGGTGAAAATTCACTGTGTGTTTGTAAATGACAAAATACTTTATCCTCCTTGTATGAGTACCAAATATTTTTCTTGTTCCCAGAAGAAATCCATACATTCGATTTTAATGTTTCTTCAATTTAATGGAGCTCCAATTCTAGTTGGTCATAGAGCAAAATAAGTGCTTTCATAAATTTTAAACAAGGGAAAGAATTTCGAGGGGAGAAAGAAATTGAATTTCTAATAATTTAAATGTGCTAGCCTTTTAAGAAAAAATATATGAACAACTTCTAACAGAAACTGCTAGCTAAGAAGCATTTATATGTAAGAATCCAAGTTCAGGTATTCAGAATGATTCCTTGTACAAATCAGAATGGTTTGGCTAGTTTACTTTCAAAAGAGCTGTGTTTTTCTTCATCATTTTATTACAGATTAGAATATAATACAAATATGCATTTTATTTTTTGTAAGACCACTTTGTTTTCACATGGAAAAACTGCTTAATCTGATTTTAATACATTTCATCTACTGGTTGCACTGATCACACGAGCTAGCATTACTTCCACATATCTAGCATTCTTAAAAATGTACTATTATGTGTTCAACCAAACTGAATTTTATTTCTTTTTTTTATTATGTTCAGTTAGTCAGCATATAGTAAATCATAAGTTTTTGTTGTAGTGTTGTAGTGGGTCATTCCTTTGTTCAGACCCTCCTGACCTTTCAGCTGCCTTTCTGCAATAATCAGGTCATTGACCACTACTTTTGTGATGTCCACCCAGTCCTAAAACTTGACTAAAACAACCCTGGTAAATATGTTGGTGATTGCCAACAGTGGTCTCATCTCTCTGGGGTGTTTCCTCATTCTACTGGCCTCCTACACCGTCATTCTATTCAGTCTTCGCAAGCGGTCTTCAGAGAGCCAGCGCAAGGCTCTCTCTACCTGTGGGTCTCATTTCACTGTAGTAACTTTCTTCTTTGTCCCTTGTTTCTTTATTTATCTGCGTCCATCCACTACTTTCCCACTGGATAAGGCTGTGTCTGTGTTCTATACTACCATTACCCCGATGTTAAACCCACTCATCTACACTCTGGGGAATGAGGATGTAAAGAATGCCATGAAATGGATATGGAGTCGCAAGGTCTCCTTGAAGGAAAAGCAGAAGGGATAGATCGTCAGAATTGCAAAATCAGAGAATTAGCTGATGCCTTCAGTGGTCTGTAACTTAGTAATGAGTTTAAGGAATAGTCTTTAAAATTCAACTGTCTTGTACAAGGTTTTCCCTGAACAGGCAATAATTTGAGACAGTTTTCTTTTTCTGTCTTTAGGTGGGCTAAACTTAGACGTTTCCATACTGTCAAGGTTTATCTTCTTTTACTTTTAGAGTAGGAGGGTAAAAACTCCAACTCAGTATCTCAGTTAAAGGGGTCTCATGTTGTAGACCCCTTTGATTCAAATTAAGCTTTCTTAATCTGTAATTGAATGATTTAGAATGAGGTTACAAGAGAAAACTGTCTCTGAGGAATCTGACCATTTCTCTTAAAAACGGAAGTGTAATAGCTGAGTAGAATAGCTGGGTGGAAAAGGCAATTTTATTCTGAAGAACTTTTAATTTACTCTTTATTTTTTTACTCTTAAGATTTTATTTTATTTTTTAAAACATTTATTCTACTTATTTTGGAGAGACAGAGAGTGTGTGCACATGGAGGGAGGGGCAGAGGGAGAGAATCTTCAAGCAGACTCCCTGCTGAGCCCAGAGCCTGATGTGGTCTTGATCTCATGATCATACTTGAGCTGAAACCAAGAGTTTGACACGCATCCACTGAGCCACCCAGGCACCCCAAGATTTTATTTTTAAACAGTCTCTACACCCAATGTGGGGCTTGATCTCACAATCCCAAGATCATGAGTCGCATGCTCCACTGACTGAGCCAGCTGGGCACCCTCTGAGGAACTCTAGATCTTGTTCATGACTCATATCTTCCAAAAATTCTGCCCTGATTATTTTCCCTTAGTGTATTTAGTCTCATTTCTATGGCTTATTAAGGATGTAAGTAATGTATCTTACTTCTTTTCCACTCCCCGTATATGGCACAGTGCTGGATGCACCATAGATTCTTGTGACACAGTCTACCTGTTGTTACCCCAGTATCCATGGTTCCTTTTTCCTTAGTAACAGAGACTTGACATTACTTATGGTGGCCCCACTGAAACATTACATTTACCAGTCTGTCCCTTTCACGGGAGGTGGATACTATGATGTTGGTTGTAGTTGGTGAGTGAGACTTTTGAAAACTCTTTAAAATGATTTCTGTGCCCTTAGGCTTTCTATACATGATCACCACTAACACTTTTTTATGTTATTTTCTTATATGTCACTATATTTTTATTACATGTGTTATTTTATATGTCATTATATTTTTCATATTATTTTTTCTCTGGAGAAAAGGATCAGTCTATCCTTTTTACTTATACCTATTTAAAAAAATAAATATGTTGAACTTATATTTAAAACTGTGGGCTACATTAGTTTTCCCTTTTCTCTCTAAGATCTAAATAAGTTAACAACAATAACAACAGCAATGGGGAAACAAGTTTATACTCAGAGCAACAAAGAAAACAGGACAGAAGTTAGACTGTGCAGACAGAAGATTCCAACAAATATTTGGAAAAGAGAAGACAAAGGTGTAATTGCTTTGGCCATATAAAAAGGCTAACGCTAAAATAGCAACTGAGGGGGATACTGAGGAGAAATAGACAGATTTATCTCCCAGAATCCCTGACATGTTTGAGATGCCAGGGCACCACGTAAAGGAGATGGTGGCATTCAGGGCTAGTAATAGGGAGATTAAGAGAAAGGAATGGTTCAGTCTCCCATCCTCTCTCTTCACTCCCAAAGGCTCACACAGGCTTATGCTTCACATACAGAATATTGATATCTTTGCATTAAGAAATTAAATTATATTAGAGAAAAGTCTTTCACGTTCTGCCTTTGGAGATCATAAATTGGATGGCTGTTTCTCTGCTAGAACCCTGACCAGAATCCAACCAGTTCGTTGGCTCTGCTCTATTGATCCAGAGTTTTTGGTCAAAATTTTGGCGCCAAATTCTTTAATACATATAAGATGTTAAAGTAAAAAGTAAGACTTTAGGAAGGCCCACAGGAATTTTGTGGAATCCAAGATAACACAGAAAAAAATTCACTTTGAAAACCACTGATATCTTTACATTGATCAGAGATAATATTTGCAATTCTGAAATGAGAACATGATATTAAAAAAAACTAAACAATAAAAATATTATTTTTGGAAACAAAATAAAAGGAGTAATAAATAAAATTAAGACAAATCAACAGAGGTTGAAAGATAGAGTCAAAGAAGTCTCCATGAAAGTAGAATTTTAAAAAAATCAAAGAAATGAACAATAGAAAAAAATATGAAAAATCTAAGCAAGAGGTAAAACATTCAACTCATATTTGTTTCCAGAAAAAACAGAGGGAAGAATTTAAAAGAAACAATGAAAGGAAAACTCATAGCAGGAAAGTTTAAGTCTCCAGATACAAAATATGTATTGATTGCCCACCCTAGTATGTGAAAACAAGAACTAAGGTGCTTTATTATGCAATTTTATTCCCCTAGAGGTTGAGAAGATTATAAAATTATTGAGAGAGACAGAAAAAAATGTAGGCCACAAAACAGTAAGTAAAATCCAAAAGGCATTAGAGTAGTAACAACACTGGACCCTTCAATACGGTAGAAAAGTGTCCGAAACTGATTTTCAGCCTAGAATTCTAGACAGAACAAAACCACCAATCAGATATGAAAGTAGTATAAGACCTTTTCAGCCATGCAAAGATTTATAAAATTTATAAGTACCCTTTCTTTGAATGTATGGGAGGATGTGTCCCAGCAAAAGCAACAAAGAGGAAGAGATAAGCTCAAGGAATCCGTGTAGGGGTGGCCCAAAGCACTTTTAAGGTGAGAGCTGTCTAGCAGGCATAGGGGGCGATAGAAAGCAGAAGGATAGAAGCCCCAGGACGGGAGGCTTCAGAAAACAGAGATAAGTGGGAATTTGTATTATCTATGATGATGGAGCATCTTAGTCATAAGGGCATAGGAAATAGGACGGAACAAGTTGATGGGCTTAAGGACACATTTATAGAAAATTATCTATATCATTTAGAACCCTAAGAGAAAACTGATGACACACTCCAAATAGAATAATTCACAAAGAGAAACTCACAGATGGACTGTCTATAAAATGTTAGATATGGAGGAGTCATATGGGGCAGTACCATAACCAGGGATTAGAAGCAGTAGAGCTGTTAACACCATTATGCCTAAAGGGATTGGCAGAAAGGGTAGATAAATCCAAAAAGAGAGAGAGTTTCTTCTCGATTTTTTAAAATTAAGACTTAATTATCTTAAAACAGTCTTAGGTCCACAGCAAAATTAAAGTAAAGGTACAAAGATTTTCCATACCTCCCCTGCCCCCACACATGCATAGCTTCCCTCATTTTCAGTGTCCTCCAGCAGAGTGGTATATTTGTTACAAAACATCATAATCACCCAATGTCCATAGCTTACATTATGGCTTACTCTTGGTGCTGAATATTTTGTAGGTTTGGACAAATGTATAATGACATGGATCTATCATGATATTATTATACAGAGTAGTGTCATTGCCCTAAAAATTCTCTGTGCTCTGCCTTTTCATCCTTCCTTATCCCCACCCCCGCCCCCTGCCCCCCAAGACCTGGTAACCGTTGATCTTTTTACTGCCTCCATAGTTTTGCCTTTTCCAGATGTCATATAATTGGAATTATATAGTATGTAGCATTTTCAGATTGGCTTCTTTCACTTAGTACTATGCCTTTAAGTTTCCTCCATGTTCCTTTTTTTTCAGTTGAAATATAATTGACACACAATGTTACATTAATTTTAGGTGTATACCATAATGATTTGATAAGTCTATATATTATGCTACGTTAACAACTAGCATAGGTATCATTTGTCATCTTACAACACTATTATAATACCATTGACTATATTCCCTATTCTTAATCTTTTACCCCTGTGACTTATTCATTCCACAAATGGAAGTCTGTATCTCCCACTCACCCATTTTGCCTATCCCCCCAACCTCCTCTCCTCCAGCAACCACCTGTTTTTTCCCCCTGTATTTATGGGTCTCTTTCTGCTATATATATATTTCACCTCTGGGTAAAATCATATGCCACTTGTCTTTCTCTGTCTGACTTATTCCACTCAGCATAATACCCTCTTGGTCCACCCATGTTGTTGCAAATGGCAAGATCTCATTATTTTTTATGGCTGAATAGTATTCTATTGTAGATATACACCACATCTTTTTTATCCATTCATCTATCAGTGGACACTTGTGTTGCTTCTATATCTTAGCTATTGTAGGTAATACTGCAATAAACATAAGCATTCACATTATCTCTTCAATCTTATTCTTTCAAAGAACCAGTTCTTAGTTTCATTGATCTGTTCTACTGTTCTTTTGGTTTCTATTTCATTGATTTCTGCTCTGATCTTTATTATTTCTCTTCTTCTGGATTTAGGCTTTATTTGCTGTTCTTTCTCCAGCTCCTTTAGGTGTAAGGTTAGCTTGTGCATTTGAGACCTTTCCTGTTTCTTGAGAAAGGCTTGTACTGCTATGTACTTCTCTCTTAGGACCACCTTTGCTGCATTCCAAAGGTTTTGAACAGTTTTGTTTTCGTTTTCATTTGTTTCCATGATTTTTAAAAATTCTTTAATTTCCTTGTTGACCCATTTATTCTTTAGTAGGATGCTCTTTAGCCTCCATGTATTTGAGTTCTTTCCAAATTTCCTCTTGTGATTGAGTTCCAGTTTCAAAGCGTTGTGGTCTGAAAATATGCAGGGCATGATCCCAATCTTTTGGTACCATTTTCCATTATCTTTAGGTATATACCTAGTAGCAGAATTACTGGATCATATGGTATTTCTATTTTTAATTTTTGGGAAAACCTCCATCCTGTTTTCCATAGTGGCTATACCAATTTATATTCCCACTAACTGTGCACAAGGTTTCCTTTTTCTCCATATCTTCACCAATACTTGTTATTTCTTATCTTTTTGATTCTAGCCATTCTGACAGGTGTAAGGTGATATCTCATTGTGGTTTTGATTTGCATTTCTCTGATGATTAGTAATGCTGAGCATCCCTTTATATGTCTGTTGGCCAGGTGTCTTCTTTGGAAAAATGTCTATTCAGATTCTCTGCCCATATTTATTTATTTATTTATTTTATGTATTTATGTATTTATGTATTTATTAAGATTTTATTTATTTGACACAGAGAGAGAAAGAGAGAGAGAGAGAGAGAGAGCACAAGCAGAGGGAGGGGCAGAGGGAGAAGGAGAAGCAGGCTCCCTGCTGAGCAGGGAGCCCAATGCAGGGCTCCATCCCAGGACCCTGAGATCATGACCTGAGCCGAAGGCAGCCGCTTAACCAACTGAGCCACTCAGGTGCCGCATCCTCTGCCCACTTTTAAATTGGACTTTTTTTTTTTTGATGTTGAGTTGTATAAGCTTTTTATATATTTTGGCTATTAACCCCTTGTTGGATACATTATTATTGCAAATATCTCGTCCCATTCAGTAGGTTACCTTTTTGTTTTACTGTTTTTTTTTTTTTTTCCTTTGCTGGGAAGAAACTTTTTATTTTGACATAGTCTGAATAGTTTATTTTTGGTTTTGTTTCTCTTGCCTGAGGAGACATATCTAGAAAAATGTTGCTATGGCTGATGTCAGAGAAATCACTTCCTATGTTCTGGTCTAGAAGTTTTATGGTTTCAGGTGTCATATTTAGGTTTTTAATCCATATTGAGTTTATTTTTATGTATGGTATAAGAAAGTGGTCCAGTTTCATTCTTTTCTATGTTGCTGTCCAGTCTTCTCAACACCATTTGTTGAATAGACAGTCTTTTTCCCACTGTATATTCTTGCCTCCTTTGTGATAGATTAGTTGACCATGTAAGTGTGAGTTTATTTCTGGGACCTGTATCCTGTTTCATTGATTTGTGTATCTCTTTTCGTGCCAGTACCATAATGTTTGGATTACTACCACTTTGTAGTATATCTTTAAATCTGGTATTGTGTGATACCTCTAGCTTTGTTCCTCTTTCTCAAGATTGCTTTGGCTATTCAGGGTCTTTTTTGGTTCCATACACATGTTAGGATTATTTGTTCTAGTTCTGTGAAAAATGCTGTTGGTATTTTGATAGGGATTGCATTGCATCTGTAGAATTCTTTGGGTAGTATGTCCTTTTTAACATTAATTCTTCCAACCCATGGGCATAGAAAATCTCTCCATTTGTTTTTGTTGTCTTCAATTTCTTTCATCAGTGTTTTATAGTTTTCAGAGTATAGTTCTTTCACCTCTTTGGTTAAGCTTATTTCTAGCTGCTTTATTCTTTTTGGTGTAATTGCAAATGGGATATTTTCTTAGTTTCTTTTTCTGCTATTTGTTATTAGTGTATATAAATGCAACAAATTTCCATGTATTAATTTTGTATCTGCAACTTTACTAAAGGTAATTCTGTCATCATCACTTCACAGAGTATAATATAAAGATAATTTTAGGAAGAAAAATTTCTGAAAAACATGAAATGGAGATCAGGCTGATAGAATTAAATTGAGATAGAACCTAAAGTTCTTTATCAGAGAACATTTCTAGGTGAGAGGTATTGACAAGTATTTGTGGATTCATAGATGGGACAGTCAGTTACAGGTTGATTTAGGGAAATAAGGAGTTTCTCTCTTATTCATCATTATATGCTTGGTGCCTAGTACAGTGTCTGACATACAGTAGCTAATCATTAAGCACATGTAGAAGACACTGAATAAAAGAAATATTAAGGAGTTATTACTTAAGGCCTTTATTGCAAACATCTGTAAGCTGTTCAAGCAGTTCGTGTAGTATTAGGTTTGGATAGGTCTCCATTTTCCTAAGGATCCAACATCTCTAAGTGATATAGTCCTTTGGGACAGTAGAATTGGAAATGCACATCACAGTCTAGAGGGGTATCACACATCATAACTTTTTCTACTTCTAATCTAGGGAAATGAGCCATTTCCTTACTTGTTATGGGAAATTCAGATGTGTTTCTATGCTCCTTGGATGAAGCACACATCAACTTTTAAATTATTCCCTCACTGTTTTGATTCCTAGCTGGCTGACCCTGGCCTCCAGAGAAATGATTTTCTTAGTCACAATCCATGATACTAGTTAGCTCATTGTTACATCATGGAAGGAACTGATGTATCCCAAAATATAGAAGACAGAGCTTTCTGTTGTAGATGGGGGAAGAGAAACCTCTACCCCTCTATAGTCCCTGACTACACCAAAACTGTCGCCAGCAACTGGTAGGTGGAAGGTTGGCATTATATTATTTACATAAACTACTCTATTTTTTGAGACAACGGGGTAGATATAGTAATGGGAATAACTCTGTAAAGTACTCAAAGAATAGTGGTAAGAAGCAGAAGCTTCTAGTAGGGAAGGGTGTTAGGGAAACATAGTGATCCTATAGAGTAGACCTTAACCGTGGTGGACAAACAAGTTCTTCTTTTGTTTCATGCCCACAGGGAAGGCATTTTGAATCAAGGCTGAACAGGGCATTGAGAAGGATGACTTGGTCATCTCTTATTTACAGGGTGAGCCATTCTTAAACAGTCTCGATCAGGGAAGGTTGTTCTGATTTAAGAGTCTTCAGGGAGTGCCAAATCATTAAAATAATCTTCCAAAATTTTGAATCCTGTCATTCCTAAAATGAAGTCAGGAAAAACCTGACCTTATGATGGTGTGAAGAAGATGGGGGAGTAGGACCTGACATGTTTCATCTTGAAGGGACTGGAGTTGGTAGTAGCAACAACTCTGGAGGTGATAAAGGAGAAAAAAAAACAACTTAAAAGCAAAGAGACTCGACTCTTATTTGAAATTAATATGGGTAGAATAGGTATCTTAAAAAGAGGATTCCAGGAAACAAAATCCGGAATCATGAAGCAGAGTCAGAAAACACCAAATGGATTAAGGAAACAATTAAACTTAGAAGTATTTAACAGTTTTTTCCTATAAGGTCATCAACTAGTTTATTCACTTACAAATCCATCCATCCATCCATCCATCCATCCATCCATCCATCCAACAAACACATATTAAGGACCATAGTGTGCAAGAAATTATATTAGGCACTAGATAGACATACAAATGAGACATGCCTTCATATTTTTGAGGGGCTCAGAGTTTCAGTTATATTTTGGCTAAAATAGAAACTGAAAACTACAATGCTATGAGTACAGGGGTTTTGTTTTGTTTTGAGATGTGAACAGAGTATTACTTTGGGAGTCCAGATTTGTCTAGTGTTCATTAGAAATTATTCATACAGAATTTCAGGCATTTTGGTATAAAGGCCTTCTGAGACTAGCCAGATGATTTAACAATAGTGATTTCTTAAAAAAAAGATTTATTTTTAGATAGAGACAGAGTGTGCACAAATGGGGGGAGGGGCAGAAAGAGGAAAAGAAGCAAACTCCCCACTGAGTGGGGAGTCCGATGCCGGGCTTGATCTCATGACCCATGAGATTGTGACCCATGAAATCATGACCTAAGCCGAAACCAAGACTTGGACTCTTAAAGGAGTGAGCCACCCAGGATCCCCAACAATAGTGATTTATCAACAGTTGCATAGGATTGTAGTCTGGGGAAAACAGGAGAAGATGGTAGTGTTTAGAAGTCAGATTTTTTTGGCCTCTTCTCTAAGCTGTTTCTCAGATTTAGTCTTCTGGATCCAAGGAGAGTAGTTGGGGATAGAGTAGGAATAAAGACGTCTAAACAGACATTGAAGGGCAATATTTTGGAAATCATATATAAAAACAGTAGTTTCTCTAATGAACTTGCTTCTTTGCAAAGGAAATACAAGCATCATTATTATCAAAATGACAATAGTGATAATAATTTAAGTAGGTATAAATTATATACCAGGGTTTTTTTTTCTGAGCTTTACATGCATTAGCTCATTAATCCCTACAATAATACCTATGAGGTAGGTACTATTACTATCTCCATTGCACTAACGGACACATTAAGGGAGAGAAGTGAGTGAGTTGCTCAAGGTCACATAACTAGTAACTTATCAGCTGTGATTAGAGCCAAAGCACTCACACTCTGTATCTGTCTATTTTAAGAGAAATGCACAAGCAGCAGCAGATTTTCTCATATTGAAATCAGCCCTTCTCTGATCCTAATGCTTTCTTCTTGCCTAGTTTCCTTTGGGCCACAAAGAATATAGGAAATCAAGATAATTACTACCCTTTGGTATTCTCTGCTGCTGGTTTATTTGTGAGACTAAAGATTCCTGGTATCCACATATCCTTCTATATGGTAAAGATGTGTTTGTATGCTGCCTCCTCACAGAGTAGTCTCAGAGGTCACAGAGTAGTCTCAGAGGTCACAGAGTATCTCCTTACAGAATAAGATAGGTAAGCTCGATGTCCTAGCAATCGGAAAAATGAATTTATTTCTTTTACATGTTGTCTGTATCCACAATGATGATTAAATCACTGTCCCTGCACGTTGTCCCCCACATTGTTCTTAATATACCATCCTGGGGTCTTCACTCTCAATCCACTTTTTTCTTCATCAAATCATAGAATTATACAGCTAAATTATTCATTAAAATTCTAGTTGAAATCCCTTATGTTGCTAGGAAGAAACTGTTGTAGAGGGAAGTTGAATGAGCTTCCTAAGGTCACACAGATTTTGGTGGCTAAGCTTTCATGGGAATCCAAGTGTCTTAATTCTTCTTCAGCACTCTTTATAGCTGCCTTTCAAACTGGAGTATATGTCACATAAGTACCCCACACTTTCTAAAATTCAATTCTTTATAAAGATTTTCGAGAAATTAAAGGAATATATAATATTATATGTGCATGTCTATATACAACAATATAAGACTCATAAAGATAAAATGTTTCAAATAATGACTTTGTTTTTGTGATTCCTTAACCTATGTTCTAAAAATATCCTTTTTTGAATGGTTTGCTCTAACATGGATCCTACTGAGGTAGAGTACTCTTTAAAAATAAACACATATTTCTGTTTTCTAAAAATCTAGTACCTTCCTATTATGCTTCCCTCGAGGCTCCCTTCCTCACTTGACCTTAGTCCCATTTCTCAGGGTTTCCTTTGTTCTGTTCCCTAGCTCAGGGAAGGCTTAAGTTCTACCACAAAGCCTTCACCACAGTCCCATGATCGGCAGGTTTGAAAGGCTAAAGTACTATTCTTCTCTGGGGAAGAATTTTCAATAAATCTTCATTTGAATCTATTTATCAACATTTTCTTTCTTTATTTTATAAAACTATTTTGCTTTTTCGTTTAAATGAATACTCACCAGTGGCAATGTGACCTATAATGATGACTGTTTTCATTCTCAGAAGAAATGCAGGACTAATAACGGCCTCTTTCTTTTACAGCTTTCTTCCCCTTCATCAGTACATTTCCCTTTCTTCCATTTTCCCAGCCTCTCAGTTTCAGCTTGCTCCTTCTACATTATGTTATTAAAGCAGGGTCTGAAAGCAGTTCTTTGCATTGTGAGCTTTTGGTTTCCAGGAAGGGCTAAGATGAGTGACTTTTACTCTGGGAGACACTGCCTTCTCATTCACATCTTTATGTGGGGAAAGAGAATCAATAGTGCTCATGATGATAGCTAACATTTTAAAATGCCTCTTGTATGAGGGTAATCCAGTATCTCTTGAGTCATTTAATCTTTTACTATTTCAGGATCTCTGTGCTAGACTCCCCAGTTCCTCAAATTGGCAAGAAAACTATTCTCCGTGTGGTTACTAAGAGCTTGGCTAGACACATGGACGAACACTGCATTGTTGGTAAGGAAGAAGTTCTGCACAGATTCTTACTTTTCCCCAAAGCACTTGTTCCCTTGAGGAGAGTTCACGGTTCACTCACCTGTAGGGAAAGCTTCTGTACTTCTAGGTTTCTCCATAGTCATCCTCTAGATACTATATCCCTGCAGATTAAGCATGGAATGGGAATTCACTAGATGTTATTAAAAGAGGAGCAGGCTTTTTTAGATTTCACATATAAGTGAGATCATGCAGTATTTCTTTGTTCAGCTTATTTCACTCAGCATAACATCCTCCAGGTTCATCCATGTTGTTGCAAATGGATGATAGCTAAAATTTCAGAATCTCTTTTTTTTAAAGACAGAATTATATATATATATATATATAATTATTATTATATTATTATTATATCACATTTCCTTTTTCCATGTGAGTGTAGAGTGGTTGTTACCAGGGACAAGGAGGTGGGGGAAATAGGGAGATGTTGGTCAAAAACAAAGTTGCAGTTATGTAGGATGAATGAATAAGTTTGGGGAGCTAATGGACAGAATACTGACTGTCATTAATAATACTCTATTGAATGCTGAAAATATGCTAAGAGAGTAGGTTTCAGGTGTTCTTGTAACTGAAAAAAACTGTGAAAACTGAAAAAACTGTGAAGAGATTCTGTTAATTAACTTGATGATAGTACTTATTTCACTTTGTATATGTGTATCAAATGATTGTGTTGTACACCTTAAATATATACAATTTTTACTTAAAGAGAATAAAAAGAGGAGCAGCCTTGGGGGGTGTAGTGTAGGCAGGATAAAGTAAAACCTGCCGACCAACCAGTACAGCTGCTCTAAGAGTAAGTGCTGGCTTAGGATAGCTAACTCTTTCTAGATGACAGCCTAGGAAGGAAATGCCCTAACCCAGCACCCACGGATGGCTTATCTCCTCCCAGAATTCCCACAAACAGAATTCCTTGCTCCAGATTATATTGGCACATCCCCAAGCTTTTCTTAGAGTGTGGACAGAGTGTTCCTAAATATTTATGGCAGATTCATTCAAATTTTATTAAAAACTTGAATGTGTTGGATGAATCTCATTATAGACATAGAAGATATAAAGTTACATTTTTAATAGCCTGCCGTTATGGTGTTCAAGTTCCAACTGGCTTTGGTAGTATGACAATAATGACTACAATTTAACACTAAATCCTGCCAATTGCATCTCCTAAATATTTTCTAAAGAAAACACTTTATTTCTCTCAATAGCTGTTGCTTTATCTGTAGTTTAAGCCACATCTAATTCTATTTCAATTTATTTGCAAAGTAGCCAGGGTGATAGTTCTAAATCACAAATTTTGTTAAGCTATATTATATAGCTTAGCAAGCTATATAACATAACAATATATTCCAAAATATATTGGAACCTGTTAAAATCTAATTTTCTTTTTATTGACCACATTACTTGGTCTTTGGCTATTTCTACTGTGTTCTTGTGCTTCAGTAAGTTGCAGGTCTTCTGTAGTTCCTATTTGCTATTCTCTATTCCTAAAACGCTTTTCTCCTATTTTCAAAGTTAGTTGAAATGTCACCAGTTGAAAGATGCTTTTCTAAAAAAATCCTCACCATCAGTACCATGTGCCACTACCATTTATTTTCTATCATAATTCCCTTTTTATTTCCCTCTTGTCTCTTATTAATAGTGGTAATTATTTATTTTGCTTATTTATAATTCATTTACTTATTGATGTTTACTAAGTTGTTTGTCTATATTTCTAAAGTGGAAGTTCAGTGAGGCAGAAACTGAGTCTTCCTTGTTCATTGTTCTGTTCTCAGCAGTTAGCACATGGTAGATGTCCCCTAAATACTTGCTGAATAAACAGTTTATAGAAGTGACACAGAAGGTGTTTATTTTGGGATAGAGCTTTCAATGTCATATGTAAAGTTTTATGGAGGCTATCAGTCACCTTCTCCAGGTAAATAGGATGAAAGCATTGCTTTCTGGGTTGCTAGGAAATATGTCATTCTGGATAATCATGCTCTTAAGAAAGTTGAGGATTGAAAACTGGCAGCATTATCTTTCTTTCGACTAAAATCTTTCTAAACTGAATTTTAAATTTCCTTCCTTACTAAACATGATTAATTAAATCACTGAGGCCCACCCTGGGCTATTCATGGATGTGGGAATATTTACCCTTTTGCTAAATAGTCCCATAATGCTGAGCTTTCTGAGTGTTTTTGTTTTCTGCTTTTTGTGTCAGATTGCTGCTAATTACTGGTCTTTTCTCTGTGTGTCTACTTGTAGTGAACCATCCCTTCTTTATGAATGCTTTTTTAACAGATCAGGAAGGCATATGTCTATGTTTGATAAAATTATGCACAAATTGAGTCAGTAGATTGCAGGGAAGAAACATTGGGTTTCTTTAGTCAATAGTATTCATAAGCTTTAGTGCCTGGATGCTGTTAAATCTATTTGGTTTTATAGAATCTTTTTTTGTTTGTTTGTTTTGTTTTGTTTTTTTGTTTTATAAAATCTTACGTTTGTTTTTCTATGCTTACCTCCTGAAGAGAGGCAATATTATAAAACTGCACATCAGTAGAACAGAAACAACTCTTCAGTATTGGCTGTTGGTTACAAGAAATACTTGCTTTGATGGGCAGTTTTTATATTACTTAAAAGAAGAAGCATATCTGGTAAAGTGAATGATTATCTTATTTTTATTTGATGGGTTTTGTTCTATCTTATAGTGGTAGGTTCAATACTAGGACTTGAGCAAAATTTTAGCAATAATCTTATTCCCACTGTCACCTTGAATTGGCAGAATGGGTTAGCTTGGGTGGCAATCATACCCATTCCTCAGATCACTATATCTTCTTCCTACCTTCATGGAACAGTGGATAAACTGCATGGTCAGTGGAATAATGACATCTGGTTACAGCTCGAAGAATTTTCATATATGGCCCTGCATTGTTGCATATTGTGGCTGCTTACCTATTGCCAAGGATTAAGCTGTATAGGCTTTGGTTAAGGAAAAAAATGTCTATTCACCACACATGAAACCCTGAGATCTTTTTGAAAGATTAAAATGAAACTACTGCCAGATCAGTGTACCTGATATTAGACAAGAAGCATAAGTTTTCAAGTTTGCTAGATTTGTCAACAACAAAAAATCTAGAAATAACTAGATTTACTTGTTACCAGTCTACAATTTAGCTTCTCTCATAAGTAGTTACACATAATGCTTACTAAGGTAGATATATGGGGAAAGGATCAGTGCACTGCTGAGTTTCATAAAAAATAGAAATTAATAACAGTAATAGATTGGGATTTTGGTTTCAGATATGTGACATACTTCATATGGTTTCAGTGTTTCTAATTTTCAGGTCATCACTTACTCTTTCCCTGTCTTGGCTTATCAGACATCAAATGGAACAATCAAATGTATCCTAATACAGTCCCTTAATGACACAGAACAATCTGATGATTTCAACAGCAGTAAAATAAATCTAGTTAAATGCTATTTGGAATAATTGTAATTTCTGTATTTTTTATAGCCATATTATTTTTAAAAAAAAGTGAAGAAATGGAACCCGTAAATTACACCAGGGTGACCGAATTTGTTCTCACTGGCTTATCCCAGACTCGAGAGGTACAACTAGTCCTATTTGTCATATTTCTATCCTTCTATCTGTTCATCCTTCCAGGGAATATTCTTATTATTTGCACCATCAGGCTTGACCCTCATCTGACCTCACCCATGTATTTCCTGTTGGCTAATCTGGCTTTCCTTGACATTTGGTACTCCTCCATCACAGCCCCTAAAATGCTCGTGGATTTCTTTGTGGAAAGGAAGAGAATTTCCTTTGGTGGGTGCATTGCACAGCTCTTCTTCTTGCACTTCATTGGGGCCTCTGAGATGTTCCTGCTCACAGTAATGGCCTTTGACCGCTATGCCGCCATCTGCCGCCCTCTCCACTATGCTACTATCATGAATCGACGTCTCTGCTGTATCCTGGTGGCTCTCTCCTGGTTGGGGGGCTTTATTCATTCTATAATACAAGTGGCTCTCATTGTTCGACTTCCCTTCTGTGGGCCCAATGAGTTAGACAGTTACTTCTGTGACATCACGCAGGTAGTCCGGATTGCCTGTGCCAATACCTTCCCAGAGGAGTTAGTGATGATTTTTAGCAGTGGTCTGATCTCTGTGGTATGTTTCATTGCTCTCCTAATGTCCTATGCCTTCCTCCTGGCCATGCTGAAGAAACACTCAGGCTCAGGTGAGAGTACCAGCCGGGCCATGTCCACCTGCTATTCCCACATCACCATTGTGGTATTTATGTTTGGACCATCCATCTACATTTATGCTCGCCCATTTGACTCTTTTTCCCTAGATAAGGTGGTGTCTGTGTTCCATACTGTGATATTCCCTTTACTTAATCCCATTATCTACACCTTGCGAAATAAGGAAGTAAAGACAGCCATGAGGAAGTTGGTCAACAGATGTATTTTATGCAAAGAGAAGTGAAAGATAAGTGGCATATTCTACAATCTTTCCAGGTCATCGTCCTAAAGTAGGAAGCATTTGCGGCAGTAATAATGCTTTCACTACCTCTTTTCATCTGAGTTCTTAAATTCTCAGATTTTTCCCTCTATTTGGTGAAAAAGCAAAGAAGTTGAGATTGAAATAAGGATCGGTGATAGAATTCAAGATTTTGCCATATCCTAGAAGTAATTTTTAAGAATTCATAGCAGAGTTTGGTTACTACAAACATTCCAGAGGAAGTTGCCAGTCAAGTAGTGGTTTTTATAGCCAGTCTCTACTTACATCCTCCAGTGTGAAAGCAGATTTGGAGGAAAGGGGGTCTAGGTTGACTGGAATTGACAGACATCTAGCTGTGTGATTTTTAAAAGATTATCTCCTTTGTCATTTTTGTGTGTTTTCTGTATTTTCTAATTCTGTTTCTCATGTTAAAATTACATTAGTAAGGTGCTGCTTTTGTTAGCCCTATAATCTAGAGTTCTTTCCCATTAAACCGTTTTTTTTTAAGTACCTATGACAGAGACTTGGGTGTACTGGTTCTCAGAATCTTTTAGTGAATTATTTAGTAGAGATCAATTTATTATTCCCTGATACTAAGAACCTGATTACTGACCTTGCTTCAGAATATAAAAGATAGACTAGTATATTTGAATTTGTATAAATTTATTTACTTATATTAACTTCCACTTTCAAAACTAGGATAGTGTTCATCAAAGAGTGAGAGGATTTTGTGTGTTCTGAGCTTTAGTCTTATGTTTTCTTTGATAATATAATATGACTAGACTTTGAGGGGAACAGGTATCTGTCAGCATCAGGAATGAATATATATAAATGAATGATGGAAACAATGATGAAAACCTCAGGTACACAGGATGGAATGATTGCACATAAAGTTTATTCTTTGCTTTGGGAATTTTTTCTCTTTGACGACCCTCTTTCATCTTCAAAGTTAGAGTGACTTCTCTTCTAAGAACCCAGATACACTGATGGAAATGATGACTCCTGAATTTTGAGTTGACTGCTCATTGTCTGGAAATGAATAAAATAGTAGACTTCTCTAATATTTCACAACAGAGCATGAAAAAGAGGATCTAACATACAAAATATATATAGATATATAGGTACATATATATAATAAAAATGATTTATGTTTCTAGATTTTGTTTCCTCATTGTTATTTCTCTGTATCTGAAATAGTCAGACTTCTATTCATTTTGTCACTTATCCTTCATTTAGCTAGGATTAATGTTTTTGGGGAAAAGACTACTGACTCAATATGCTCTGCAAACACCATTACACTGCTACTACATAAGGGTATTTATTGAAAATAGGGAAGCTAGGAATAAGAAGAAAAAATGTCAAACACAGCAGTGTAATGAAGATATTAACAATATCTCAATATTAACAAGATGAACTTTACCGTAACATTTGGTAAAAAACATCTTTATTATCCAAACAAAAATACAGTTCTTCTGTTTTTTAACTAATAAAATAATATGTTCATTAAAAATTAAAAATATATGAACATGTAAGTAGAAAAACAAACATTACTGGCAATCTCTTTTTCCCTAGGGATTGGGGTTTTCATGTAACAAAATTTGTGAAGTCCCACACACCCAGCTCTACTGGAAGCAGGCCAGTTTGCCTGTCTGCATTGCTATAAAATATAATGAACTAACAATAAATTGAGGTGAGGTGGAATAAAAATCTTCAGACAAGTAAGGGTAACCTTCAGATTATATACCTAGCAAAAGTGGCATTTAATTTAAAAGGCTACCAACTGTTTCAAACATTAAACAGAATTCTGGGAATGTTGTTTCCAAGAACTTCTTGAAGAAACTATCAATAAATCATTCAGTCACGAAGACTGAGAAAGGAGACTGAAAAAGGACAGAAAGGTGGATACTGAATATTAAACATATTAAAACTACATCTAAGACTGAAACTGATGTGATGATTTGCATGATTGAACAGTATGAAGTGCCACATGCCTCGGTAACACAGAAACGAGAGAGCTGCATTCCATTTCCACCTGGTGGCATATTGGAGAGCTTTACAGAACCTGTCACTAAAAACAAATATACATGTTGGATAACATTTTTTGAAATACTTTGATTAGCTAGCCAAAAAAAAAAAAAAGGCGATGTAAAATATTGAGAAATCAAATGAAACTGGGAACTCAGAGAAATAAATGCTGACTAGAAATCAGCTTTTATTGTGAAAATTTGTGATCTGTTTTTAAGGCCACTGTGTTGATGGTAGAGACAGAGATGCATAGGTAACAAAGCCCAGGGCACTCACAAGGAAATCCTCCACAACAAGCTGAGATCTCAGAAGATATATTCTCAGGGTAATGGTGAAATAGAGTTTTAAAAAAATCACCACCTGAAAGGCTAAAAAGAGAAGAAAGAATTATAAACTGTAAGTGGAATCACACATGTATTTTGAGTTTGAATTTATACTATTGAGTTGTCTGAATCACTGCTAGCTGATAATTTTATTCACAGTGTCTGATTCCAGAGATGTAATGCCTCTTGATAGAAGGAACTACAAATACCCTATGGTGGATGCTGCCATTATTCCAGGACTTAAAGTATTCTACAGATAAGAAATAAGCTTACAGTCTGACATCAGTGATCACACAAGACAGCAAGGCTCTGGAGCAAGAGCCAGAAGAACAACAGAAAGAAGAACTGAAAGCACAAAAGAATCACAGAATATAAATTGCATACATTTAGTATTTTTCAAGAAATAAAAAAAGGGCTGGAAATATGAAAAAGGAGGAGGACACTATAAAACAAATAGGAAAATTATATGAAAAACAAAGAGAACTTAGATTCAGTTAAAAAATCCTTCAGATGTGTCTCAATGCAAATTAGACACATTCAGAGAGAAACAGGAATCTAGAATATAGATCTGGGTAAATTACCGACAATGCAGGGCAGAAACAAAATGGATAGAAAGAATGAAACAGAGGGTAAGAGACATTGAGAACTGGAAGTTCAGAGTTCCTGGAGGAGAGGATAGGTGGCAGAGGCAATTCTGAAGACGTAAAGCTGAAAATTTTCCCAAACCAACAAAAGACACTAATCTCCATACTCAAGGACCCCACCAAAATATTTGTGGGAAAAACTTCTAAAAACACACATTGAGACACATCATAAAATCCATAAAGACAACTCAGCAGATGTTGAAAGTATCTGAATACAAAAGCAGAGATTACTCTCTAGGGAAAGGCAGTTAACAGCAGATTGCTTTAACAGCAAAAATGTAAACTGATGATGAATTATATTCAATATTCAGAGATAAAATAATTATCAACTCTGTAAGAATAAAATAAAAACTCCTTAGAAAAACAGAAACAAGTTTTGCACTCGCAAACAATCAACTAAGAGAAATTTCATAGGATATACTTGAAACAAGAAAGTGATCCCAGCTAGGAGATTTGAGGTGACAGAAAAAGAATGGCAAGTATGTGATAAATCTAAACAAACGTCTACTGTATTAACTACCAAGAGTGACAACAAACTTCTGAAGTCTAGAAAAATGTTAAGAACCAAAGTTCATGGAAATAATATTTACATAAGTTAAGAGTTGTATGATTGGAGTTAAGTGTAGTAGTCCTTATATTTCTCTAGAAGATGATGAGGATGCGGATTTACTTTTAACTTTGGGTTGTTACCAGTTTTGATAGGTTACACCATAGAAATGACAGAAAAATTTCTTTGGTGTTACACATCAGAAGTTTCTTTCTCACATAAAGCCTGTTGTAGGTTTGGGTGACACTCCAGAACACTGAAAAAACAAAAAGGTTAAAATGAAAAATAGCAGATAGATTGGAAGGACTGTTAAGTTAAATGAGTAAAGGCTCTTATATTATTCTAGAGCTGTGCTATCCAATACATTGGCTACATGTGCCTTTTAAAATTTTAACTAATAAAATTTAAGATTAATTTCCTCAGGTTATAGCCACATTTCAAGAGCTCAATAGTCACATGTGGTGAGTGACTACCATATTAGCACCTTTCCGGGGTTTATATTTATATCATATAATAAAACCATTTCTGGAATTTTTAGGCAATATCTCTTAGGTCCACGTTATGAGCAAAGATAAAATTAGTATATACCTTCTTTCCTCTTCTTCAACTCAGATTGTAGTGATTAAAAGTTTTATCTTTCTTAATTGACCTTTCTAGGACTTGTACTTCAATCATTTAATTACAACTTTAGTAACAGACTTTGTCTTCTAGAAATGACATAGGAAGCAATTATTATAAACTTTCTCTCAGTTTTTTACTCAACTAAATAAAATTTCGTTATAGCACTTCTTTTATTATTTATGGAGTCTTATTATCTATTAAAGAGATATGCTAAGCATAGAAATTATAATGATATATTTTTGCATCCATGTTCATCAGGGATATTGGTCTGTAATTCTCCTTTGTAGAGGAGTCTTTGTCTGGTTTTGGAATCAAGGTAATTATGGGCTCATAAAATGAGTTTGGAAGTTTTCCCTCCATTTCTATTTTTTTGGAACAGCTTCAGAAGAATAGGTATTAATTCTGCTTTAAACGTTTGGTAAAATTCCCCTGGGAAGCTATCAGGCCCTGGACTCTTATTCGTTGGGAGATTTTTGATTATTACTTCAGTTTCTTTGCTGGTTTTGAGTCTGTTCAGGTTTTCTATTTCTTCCTTGAAGTTTCAGTTTTGGTTGTTTCTATGTTTCTAGGAATTTATCCATTTCTTCTAGATTGCCCAATTTATTAGCATATAGTTCCTCATAACATTCTCTTATAATTGTATTTTTTTTGTATTGGTGGTGATTTCTCCTCCTTCATTCATGATTTTATTTGGGTTCTTTCTCTTTTCTTTTTGGTAAGTCTGGCTAGGGGGTTATTGGTCTTATTAATTCTTTCAAAGAACCAGCTCCTAATTCCATTGATCTGTTCTATTTTTTTTGATTTCTCTATTACTGATTTCTGCTCTAATATTTATTATTAAAAGCATTCGCACAGCAAAGGAAACAGTCAACAAAACTAAAAGGCAACTGATAGAATGGGAGAAGATACTTGCAAATGACATATCAGACAAAGGGCTAGTATCCAAAATCTATAAACTACTTACCAAATTCAATACCCAACAAAGCCAAAAATCCAGTCAAGAAATGGGCAGAAGACATGAACAGACATTCCTCCAAAGAAGACATACAAATGGCTAACAGACACATGAAAAAATGCTCAACATCACTTAGCATCAGGGAAATCAAAACCACAATGAGATACCACCTCTCACCTGTCACAATGACTAACCCAGGAAACAGCAGGTGTTGACAACAATGCAGAGGAAGGGGAACCTTCTTACACTGTTGGTGGAAATGCAAACTGGTGCAGCCACTCTCGAAAACAGTATGGAAGTTCCTCAGAAAGTTAAAAATAGAACTACCCTATGTCCCAGCAATTACACTGCTTGCTATTTATCCGAAGGATACAAACACAGTGATTCAAAGGGGCACATGCACCCTAATGTTTATAGCAGCAATGTCCACAATAGCCAAAATATGAAGAGAGTCCAGATGTCCATCGACAGATGAATGGACACACACACACACACATACTCATCCATCAAAGAGAATGAAATCTTGTCATGTGCAACAATATGGATGGAACTAGAGGGTATTATGCTAAATGAAATAAGTCAGTCAGAGAAAGACAAATATCGTATGATTTCACTCATATATGGAATTTAAGAAACAAAACACATGAACATAGGGGAAGGGAAGAAAAAAATGATAAAAACAGAGAGACTCTTAATTACAGGAAACAAACTGATGGTTGCTGGAGGGGAAGTGGGTGGGGAGATGGGGTAACTGGGTGATGGTCATTAAGGAGGGCACTTGATGTAATGGGCACTGGGTGTTACATGCAACTGATGAATCACTAAATTCTATCCCTGAAACTAATAATGTACTATATGTTAACTAAACTGAATTTAAATTTAAAAAATTATTTATGTTTTTTTAAAGATTTTATTTATGTATTTATTTGACAGAGAGAGAGAGAGCGAGAGACGGAACACAAGCAGGGGGAGTGGGAGAGGAAGCAGCAGGCTCCCAGCGGAGAAGCCTGATGTGGGGCTCAATCGCAGAATGCCGGGATCATGCCCTGAGCCAGGGAGAAGGCAGATGTTTAACAACTGAGCCACCCAGGCGCCCCTAAATAAAAAATTTTTAAAAAGAAATTATAAGAATACAAATCCAGGCACACCTATCAACTTTTTTTTAAATAAGGGTATTATCATTACCTTTGGAATATGCTCTATGCCCCTTAATCCCATTCTTTTCCCCTTGACTATTTCCCCAAAACATATCTTTGATATACAATTGTCCCTCCATCTCCTGTTCCACCTCCTAGCTTAACCTACCATCATCTCTTGTCTACAGTACGTCAAATGCTCCCTAACTGGTTCCCTTGCTTCCACTCTTGCCTTCTAAGCCCATTCTTTACTAGTAACCAGAATAATCTTTTAAAAATGTCAATCAGGTATTGGCACTCCTCTATTTATAACATCTTAAATAGAATGATGACCAGTTGCCATTTGATCTATATCTGGTCCTTCCTCTCTATCTTGCCTATGTTTTTGGGTTTTTTCTATTTGGTCACTACTCTTTTGCCACAGTGGCCTTTCTGCTTTGTCCTCCTCCTTTCTGCTTTTTAGTGCACCATCCTCTTCCTGCTTTGTGGCCTTCTATTGGCTCTTTCTTTAAATCTTCACATAGTGGGATTATTCCAGACATTCAGATATCTCTTGAAATGCCACCTGTTCAGAAAGGCTCTCCCTGGCCAGCTCACCTAGCACAGCAGCCTCTTCCCCCATCCCTTTCCAGTATATCACACTTATATTTTTATTGTAGCACTCACCACTATCAGGTTATTTCCTTTCTGGTGTGTTTGTTTAATGTCTTCTCCATGCATTTGAATGTAAAGTCCCCAGGAACAGGAACCTTTTTTTTTTTTTTTTGCCACATTTAGTGCTACATTGCTGACTCTATAAGGAAAATTGGTTCATGATTTTAGTTTCTAAGACTGTTTAAAATGATAAATTTTTCCCAGCAGAATAAGAAGTCTCCATTCTAAGAACTAGTCTGTTTGTTTATTTATTTAAGATTTTATTTATTTGAGAGAGAGAGAGTGAGCAAAAGCGAGAGAGAGCACAAGCAGTGGGGGGAGGGGGGAGCTGAGGGAGAGGAGAAATAGACTCCCCACTGAGCAGGGAGCTTGACAGGGGTCCCAGGACTCCAGGATCATGACCTGAGCCAAAGGCAGACGCTTAACCACCTAGGTGCTCCTTTTTCTGAGAACTAGTTTAGACCATCAGGTTAATTATGAGTGTTGTGCCAAACATTAGGAGGCAAGGTCCCTCATTGTGTCTATGTATGGTTATGGAAAAAACCTCACCTTTTAGTCTTTGGTGGCAATAGACTGCAACATACTCCAAAATGGGGAGTTTTCTGCCCATATTGCATTGTTTGTTTGTTTGTTTTAGGAAACCAATTATTTATTAGATTTATTCTTAGTTACATTATCATTTTTGTTACTTCAAGATATGTCTTTATGAAATTATACAGTTGACCCTTAAACAACACTGGTTTAAATTACATGGGTCCACTTATATATGGACATTGTATTTTTTAAAATTTAATTCAAATTTGTTAACAGATAGTGTAGTATTGGCTTCAGGAGTAGAATTTAGTGATTCATCACTTACATATAACACTCAGTGCTCATCACAACAAATGCCACCCATTTAGCTCATCTCCCCACCCACCTCCCCTCCAGCATCCCTCAGTTTATTCTCTAAACAATGTTAAGAGTCTCTTATGGTTTGGCCCCCTCTCTGTTTTTATCTTATTCTATTTTTTTCTTTCCTTCCCCTATGTTCATCTGTTTTCTTTCCTTCTTTCTTTCTTTCCTTTTTCTTTTTTCTTTTCTTTTCTCTTTTCTTTTCTTCTCTCTTTTCTTTTCTTCCTTCCTTCCTTCTAAGGTTTATTTATTTAAGAGAGAGAGAGAGAACAAGTAGGGGGAGGGGTAGAGGGAGAGGGAGACAAGCAGATCCCCGTTGAGCAGGGAGCCTGTAGCAAGGCTCAACTGCAGGACCCTGAGATCATGACCTGAGCTGAAATCAAGAGTCAGATGCTTAACCAACTGAGACACCCAGGTGCCCCCATCTGTTTTCTTTCTTAAATTCCACATAAGAGTGAAATCATATGGTATTTTTCTTTCTCTGACTGACATTTCACTTAACATAATACATTCTAGTTCCATCCACTTGTTGTAAATGGCAAGATTTCATCTTTTTGATGGCTGAGTAATATTCCATTGTGTGTGTGTACATTCTTCTTTATCCATTCATCAGTCCATGGACATTTGGGCTCTTTCCATAATTTGGCTATTGTTGATAGTGCTGCTATAAGCATTGGGGTGCATGTGCCCTTTTGAATCAGTATTTTTGTATCCTTTGGATAAATACCAAGTAGTGCAATTGCTGGGTCATATAGTAATTCTATTTTTAACTTTTTGAGGAACTTCCATACTGTTTTCTAGAGTGCCTGCACCAGTTTGCATTCCCACCAATAGTGTAAGAGGGTTCCCCTTTCTCCACATCCTTACCAATATCTGTTGTTTCCTGGGTTGTTAATGCTAGCCATGGTGACAGGTGTGAGCTGGTATCTTACTATGGTTGTGATTTGTATTTCCCTGATGCCAAGTGATGTTGAGCATTTTTTTCATATGCTTGTTAGCCATTTGTATGTCTTCTTTGGAGAAATGTCTGTTTATGTCTTCTGCCCATTTCTTTATTGGATTATTTGTTCTTTGGATGTTGAGTTTGATAAGTTCTTTGTAGATTTTGGATACTAGCCCTTTACCTAATAAGACATTTTCAAATATCTTCTCCCATTTTGTAGGTTGCCTTTTACTTTTGTTGACTGTTTCCTTTGCTGTGCAAAAGGTTTTATCTTGATGAAGTCCCAATAGTTCACTTTTCCTTTTGTTTCTCTTGTTGTTGGAGATGTGTCTAGCAAGAAGTTGCTGTAGCCAAGGTCAAAGAGGTTGCTGTCTGTGTTCTCCTCTAGGATTTTGATGGATTCTTCTCTCACATATGGTTTTTATCCTTTTTCTTGTTGATGTGACATATCATTGCTGATTGTTTTGTGACTATTAAACCATCCTTGCATCCTGGGACTAAATCCCACTGGATTGTGGTGTATGATTTTTTAAAATGTATTGTTGGATTCGGTTTGCTAATATTTTTTGAGGATTTTTGCATCTATATTCATGAGAGAGATTGGCCTGGAGTTCTCTTTTTTTGTGGTATCTTTATTTGGTTTTGGTGTCTGGCAGCATAGAAGGATTTTGGAAGTTTTCTTCCTCTTCTATTTTTTGAAATAGAGAAGGATAGATACTAACAGATATTATTAGATATTAATAGAATAGATATACATTTTTGGTAGAATTTGTGAAGCTGTCTGGTCCTGGACTTTTTTTGGGTGGGTAGTTTTTTGATTACTGATTCAGCTTTATTGCTGGTAATGTGCAAATTTTCTATTCCTTCCTGCTTTAGTTTTGGTGTGTTATATGCTTTTAACAATTTATCCATTTCTTTTAAGTTGTCCAATTTGTGGCATATGGGTTTTAATAATATTCTGCTACAATCCTTTGTATTTCTGTGGTGTTAGTTGCTATTTCTGCTCTTCATTAGTGATTTTATTTATTTGGGTCCTTTCTCCCTCTCTTTTTGATGAGTCTGGCTAGAGATTTATCAATTTTGTTGATCTTTTCAAAGAATCAACTCCTGCTTTCATTGATCTTTTTTTTTTTTTCAGTTTCTGTATTATTTGTTTCTGCTCTAATCTTTATTACTTCCTTTCTTTTGCTGGGTTTGGGTTTTGTTTGTTGTTCTTTTTCTAGGTCATTTAGGTGTTAAGTTAGGTTGTTTATTTGAGGTTTTCCTTACTTCTTGATGTGGGTCTGTATTGCTATAAACTTTCCTCTTAAAACCACTTTTGCTGCCTCCCAAAGATTTTGGACTGTTGTGTTTTCATTTTCATTTGTTTCCATATAATTTGTGATTTCTTCTCTGATTTCTTGGTTGTCCCATTCCTTATTAGCATGTAATTTAACTTCCATGTATATGTGTCTTTCCAGATTTTTTCTTGTGGTTGATTTCTAGCTTTATGCTGTTTTGGTCAGAAAATATGCATGCTATGACTGATTTTTTTAGATTTGTTGAAACTTGTTTTGTGGCCTAATATATGATCTATTCTGGAGAATGTTCTGTGTGCAGTTGAAAAGAATGTGTATTCTGCTGTTTTAGGATGGGATGTTCTGAACGTGTCTGTTAAATCCATCTGGTCCAATGTGCCACCCAGAACTACTGTTTTCCTTGTTGATACTCTGTTGGGATGATCTGTCCATCGATGTAACTGGGGTGTTAAAGTCCCCTACTATCATTGTATGAGGATGAAATGTCTTTGATTGTGCACTGTATTCTTTAAGAAAACATTTTATGTTTAGTATTTTAATTTTTTTAAAATAGTTTGAAAATCTTTCTCTTTAAAAGAAAATCAAATCTAAAATTGAAATGATGTTGCCTTCTACTACATGACTTTTAATTATTTTTCTTCTGTATAATATTTAGTTGAAAAAAATAGTTCTTCATTATTGCTTTAGCAGAGCATAGGAAACAATTATGTCTAAAGTGAAAACCACAAATACCAAGGGTATAATAGGGTCTATTTAGGAGAACATCTTCTCTCCATGGGAGGACTATGTAAAGGGGACTGTGTGATCTATTTAGGAGAACATCTTCTCTCCATGGAAGGACTATGTAAAGGGGACTGTGTGAGCATCATTTATTTCGTCTTTGCCTATCTTTTTGTCACCAGAAATATGTCGAATCTAACATATTTGCCACCTACTTGACCACAATATTTTTCCCTAGATGTAGCAATGATTTTGTATCATTTATACTATTTTTCTCTTTTTGAATTGCAGTGTAAAATATAAAATAATTTCCTGTGGTTTCTACTCACTGAGACCTAATAAATATGCTTGCCATTCCATTGTCTCTGTCACTGATGGAATGTTGATTTTAAATCCCAGAAGTGACAGTGTCTGTTTAATTGATTTATATTTGAATATCTGTACCTAACAAATCTAAAGTCTAATCTTTGATTATATCTTGTTGGCATTCTAATAATTCCCATTGAAAGCATTCCATAGGTTTGTTAGCCTTCAAATTCCCAAAGTACATTCTCCATTGCATCACAAATTGGCTATGCATTTCAATGTGTATGAGGCTGCTGTGTGAGAAGAGATATTTAAGAACAAAGGTAGGAATAATCAGTAATTGTTTCTTCCATTAAGAGTTGATGTCTGCTGTGTGAGAGTAGTTTTGGGTTGCTAGAGAAGTAAATGTTTTTATCTTTATATTTATGAAGAATAGAAAGAAGGAATAAATGGAGACATATTACAATTCTTCAGGTGTGGCATTTACTGTCATGGAATACAGTGGTCAGAATTATAGTAGAAATAGACTAATATATGAGGTCTGAATTCAGTGTTACAGCAACACCTTTTATCTGTTCTCAATAGTATATCTTTAGTTCTTCTCAATATTTAAAATTACTTTATTGGGGGATATGCAAAACCTTTGTTAAAATACCAGCTGTCTTGAGGATGTTAATACTTGGTGTTATATTTACATACCACATATTAACTGAGAGAAGTGATGGATGTCAGATAGTAATGAATCCCATCTGTTAAAGAATTAATAGAAGAACAGAAGTTTATGATGGAAAATAAAACACAAGCTACAGTGGAAGAGCCTGCAGCTTTTAACCTTAGAGGTACTTTAAGTTTTCTTTTTTTTTAAATATTTTTTATTATGTTATGTTAAAATTTTCTTTCTTTTTTTTTTTAAGGGGGCCTGATGCAGGGCTCGATCCCAGGACTCTGGGATCATGAACTGAGTGGAAGGCAGATGCTTAAGCGACTGAGCCACCAGGGCACATCCCCCCCCTTTTGATGTCTTAAAGACAGCATCAGTGTTTGAAAGACTATGAAATAACCACTGTGTAATAGTGTACAGGAAGCACACTACTTAGGAGTTAAGTGGAGAGGGATTTCTGACTCATTGTGCTAACAGCAGGTTTATGCACAGAAGGAATGATAAATATTGAAGCCAATGAATACTTAAGTAAAAAAAAGAAAGGAAGGAAGGAAGGAAAGAAAGGAAAGAAAAAAGAAAGGAAGAAAAATGATTTGGATGGTGCCATTTGTAAATTTTTGTGCTTTAGTTTTGCTTAGGAACGTGTGTGTGCGCGCGCGTGCACACATATATCTGCCTTGGTGATGTAAAGTAGCTCTTTCATAATTTTCAATTTAGATTATACATGGAAATCTCTGTTACTAATTAGTCTATTTAGGTTTAGACATAAAAAGCATGTATTTTTGTTTTTAATAGATGTGCTATTATAAAAACTTCCTTTGGTTTCTTGATTTGGGATTTTATTGCGTTTCTCTTCCTTCTTTCCCTCTTTCATTCTGTCTCATCTTACATTTAGTTTGTGGATCCTTCTTGCCCTCCTCTCCACACTCCATATTCCACAACGCTATTTAAAAACGAGGGTACCATGTAACTGAAAGCATGTGAAATATTGTTTTTTGTTTTTAAAGATTTATTTATTTATTTATTTGAGAGAGATAGAGAAATAGCATGAGTTGGAGGGGCACAGGAAGATAGGGAGGGAGAATCTCAAGAAGACTCCGCTGAGTGCAGAGTCTGATGCAGGGCTTAATCTCACGACCTGGAGATCATGACTGGAACAGAAACCAAGAATCAGATGCTTAACTGACTGTGCTACCCAGGTGCCCCTGTGAAATATTGTTTTAAATCACTAATATTTTGCTCTAGTTCAAATGTCTTCAAGCTTTTTAAATTTTTCATTTCAGTAATAAACCATTTTGAACATGCACAAGCAATATCTATATTTTATTTATATATTTACATTCAATTATACCATGATTCTGTGTAAAGTATACAACTTTCAAAATTTAGCTTCATAGAATGGGATATAATAATATATGTATAGAAATTCTATTATTATTTTCATGCCACTAAATTATCATGTGTGTTAGGTGACCACATTCTCAATTTAGAGGCCACTGTACAGATAAGCCTCAGATCTTAATTTCTCCAGAATAATCAGGACTTTTTTTATTTTTACTTAGACCACATGGATGGGTTGATATTCTATAGAGGAAAAGGAAATATTTCAAATAAGCAGGTTTTTAAAAAAACTTTTTAAGTCAGCATTCCTGAGGTATAATTTGCATAGAGTAAATGTAACAATTTCTGTATAGTTTAGTAAATTTTGGTGAAAGAACAGACACTTGCAACCATTATAGTCAAGATATGGAATGTTTCTGTCACCTTAAAAAATTCTGCCCTTCCTCTTTGCTATCAATCCTCACCTTAACTCCCATTCAAATAAAAACCTGAAGAACTTAATAACTGAGATTAAGTTTTTTCTCAGAGACATTTCCTTTTGCCTCATGCAAATCATAAACAAGTCCGGGGCAGGGGCATTGCAGAGTCCCAGGTGAGAGAACAGTTAAATAGAAGCACAGAACTGAAGAAGCAGAAGAGTGTGGCTTCAAACCAGGGTGTTGGCAGATAGAAATGTAGAAGAATAATGGGCAGAAAAGATTTCTTTGGTTGTGGGGAAGTATGACAGATGTGGCACATGCTCCTTTTAGTTTGAAAAGAACTATGATCTAGATGCTAGAGATGGAAATAAACTTTCTACTCTCTGATGTACTGCAGGCAGAGGAGATGGAAAATGACAACAGCACAGTGGTGAAAGAATTCATCCTTCTTGGTCTGACCCAATCTCGAGATATTCAGCTCCTGGTCTTTGAGCTGTTTTAATTTTCTATCTCATCATCCTCCCTGGAAATTTCCTCATCATCCTCACCATCAGATCAGACCCTGGCCTCACAGCCCCCCTCTACTTCTTTCTGGGCAACTTGGCCTTCCTGGATGCATCCTATTCCTTCATTGTAGCTCCTAGGATGCTGGTGGACTTTCTTTCTGAGAAGAAGGTAATCTCCTACAGGGGTTGCATCACTCAGCTCTTTTTCTTGCACTTCCTTGGAGGAGGGGAAGGATTACTCCTTGTTGTGATGGCTTTTGACTGCTACATTGCCATCTGTCGGCCTCTACACTATTCAACTGTCATGAACCCTAGAGCCTGCCATGCCTTGCTGTTGGCGCTGTGGCTTGGAGGCTTTATCTACTCCATTATCCAGGTGGCCCTCATCCTCTGCTTGCCCTTCTGTGGCCCAAACCAGCTGGATAACTTCTGTGATGTGCCACAGGTCATCAATCTGGCCTGCACAGACACTTTTGTGGTGGAGCTTCTGATGGTCTCCAACAGCAGCCTGCTCACCCTCCTGTGCTTCCTTGGGCTTTTGTCTTCCTACGCCGTCATCCTCTGCCATGTACGTGGGTCTGCTTCTGAAGGGAAGAGCAAAGCACTGTCCACATGCACCACTCATGTCATTATACTTCTCATGTTTGGACCTGCTATTTTCATCTACATTCGCCCCTTCAGGGCCTTGCCAGGTGACAAGGTAGTTTCCTTTTTCCATACTGTGATCTTTCCATTAATGAATCCTGTGATTTATACCCTTCGCAACCAGGAAGTGAAAACTTCCATGAGGAGGTTATTGAGTCGGCATGTGGTCTGCTGAATAGATTTTATAATATGAAGTAAAGAAGAGGAAATTCTTGCTGTAAATCATAACATTCATGTAACAAGTATTGTTTTTCACTGAGTACCTCCCATTTGTCAGGTACTATTGTAGGCAATGAGGGAGAGTTATGTATAATTAGGGAATAAACTTGGTATGCTTAAAGAATATGAAAGAAACACCTGAGAGCTTCTCAGTTGGAGTGTGATGAATAATTGTGAGAGATTTAGGGGATAAATAAATGTTACTGTAAGGGTCAAATCACTAAGGTCTTTTCGGCTGAGATAAGGAGTTTTATTCTAATTGCTGTAAGAATACACGTTAATATTTCAAGCAAGAGAGTCACGCATTCACAATTGTGTCTTTGGTTTAGAGCAACATGAAGATTCTGGCAGAGAGCAGTAAGCTGCAAAACACCATTACAAGCCAAATGTTATTCTTCAGACTTGTTTTGAAAAAAGTCTCTCCCTCTCTCTCTCTCTCTCTCTCCATATATATATATAATTGATTGATTGATTGATTGATAGGTATATTCCCCCCACCCCAATTTGGTAAATGGGTAAGAAAGGAGAATAATTGGTTTTATAGAAAAATGTCATGAAATGATTTCACTTGATTTTTTTCAGTTCTTCATGATTATTACTAATGGGTATTTACAAATCCTACCTGTAAGTTAAACCTTGCCATCAATTGATTTCACTCATTATGATAATGATAGTTATTTGGTACTATAGACTGTATTGGAGATTACATAAACTACTTTAGTTATTTTAAATATAATGGGGCTTAGTGTGGGAAATTAGGTACTTGTAAAATCTTTTAAGGGATAGAAGACTATTTTTTATGCTGGGCATCCATACATGACTGCCAGAAAAACAGTATAAAACTAACATGCTAAGTGATCTATCTTTGAAATAATCAGGGGAATAGGGAAACAAGAAGCCATTTTGCAGCTACTGACTGAAAGACTGTACCAGTTAGCCATGGTTTGGGAACAGGAGGATGATATAGAATACCTTTAATGTTACTGCCTCTCTCTCCAATTAATTTTTTCTAAATTCAAGCTTTACATGAGCTCATTTGATAGTCCGAATCTGGAACTCTAGACACAAAGTCCTAGAAGAACCTGTTTATATGTTTTCAGCTTTATTGGAAAACAAAATAAAACAATGCCAAAAATAGTGGGAAAATGTAGGATAATAGTTTTAAAATCTTGGAAGTGAGAAAGTATGATACGAAAGAAACAATTATATACCCAGAAGGAAACTGGAAAGGGGCAATTGAAAGTAATAGATAATTAACAAAGGAAAAAATGGAAGAGCTTATAATTTTATTCTCAAAAACAAATCATAAGAATACAGAGCACTGATTGTGGTCAGCTTGTAGAATAATGTTGCTCATGTATTATCAACAACAGAAAAGTGAAAAATAAAAATCATACATTTCTGTGAGGCTTCTAAAGAGGGGGTGGAGCAAGGAAGCCTTATTACTGAGCTCCAGAGAGGGACAAAGCCCATCTAGATGAGCAGAGAGTTATGGCAGTTTTTATATCTGTAGGCAAGTTATCTGGTCTGGATATGGGCACATGGAGGAGTTATGCTACCATAGATTGAGATATTTGGTAGAGGTGAGGAAAAAGCGCTAAGCCGTGGACAGACTGGAATCCAAAAAAGTCCCAAACACAAAAATAAATAGCTCACTTTTATAAATTTCTCCCCCAACAACCACTGATACCCATACCAGTAATTTTCTCAGAAAAGGGACACTGCAGGAAGAAATGAAAATCAGAGGGGATTTGTACTTTCCCAGCCATTATTGTAGTGCTTGGGTATTGATGTCTATAGAGTTGAATCATAAGGGAAACAAAAATATCTGAAGTGTGGCTCAAACTCCTCCTGGCTCCAAGTGTCAGCTCCAAGTGTCAGAAAAGACCTTGCTGGCAGTTGGCAAATGTTGGAGGTAAAACTAATCTGAGCTAAGTTCAGTTGAATTAAAGATGATTCCAAGTCCCAGTTAAACTAGACCTATGAAGGAATCTGAAGATCAGATCCTCATTCTAACTTCTTTTTTATTTTTTAAAATATTTTTTTATTTATTTGTCAGAGAGAGAGATCGTGAACACAACCAGGGGGAGCCACAAGCAGAGGGAGAGGGAGAAGCAGGCTCCCTGCTGAGCAAGGAGACCAATGCAGGACTCGATCCCAGGACCCCAGGATCCTGACCTGAGCTAAAGGCAAACACTTAACCAACTGAGCCACCCAGGTGTACCCTTATTCTAACTTCTGGACAGAGGAAGAGGATTGAAGTTTCTGAAGAATTAAGCAAAATAAAATTAAATACTACTCTTCATCTTCCATTGAATTTTTATTGAAAGTATTAGGAATATAATAAAAAATTAGGAGCTATGCCAAGAAAATAAAACAAGGAAGAGTTATCTCATAATTAATAGAAAAACATTGATAGACAAAAACTACCAGATGAACCATATGATGTAATTATCAGACAAAGACTTTAGAAAACTACTATAAATATATCAAATAAGTGATAAATGGATAAATAGATGAGGATTTCAGGAGAGAAGTATGAACTTTAAATATAAATGGATATGCTAGATTTGAAAATAACAATGTTTGAAATTAAAAGAAATGCTTCAGAAGAGATGAATGAACAGCACTGTGGACAATGTAGACAGAATGACTAATGATGGTGAGGACAGGTAATTAGAAATAACCCAAGCTGAAGTGCTGAGATAAAAGATTAAAAATATTAATAGTATTAATATACTTTGGGGCAATATCAAATAGTAAAACATATATGTAATTGGGATTCCAGAAGAGGAGAGAGAGAATGGGACAAGGAAAAGAAGTAACTGTCAAGAATTCTCAAAAACATTAACTCAGATATCTAAGAAACTCCACAAAATTCAAGCAGTATAAATACAAATAAGACCACAGTATAATATGTGCTAACCAAATATGAAAATAAAATCTTTTTTCTTTTTTTTAAGATCTCATATTAGTTTATTTTGAGCAAGAGAGAGAGCACATGAGCAGGAAAGGGCTAAGGAAGAGAGAGAGAGAATCCCAAGCAGACTCCACACTGAGCATGGAGTCTGACTCAGGGCTCAATTCCACAACCCCGAGATCATGACCTGAGCCAAAATCCTAAGAGTCAGACGTTTAACCGACTGAGCCACCCAGGCACCCCTGAAAAGAAAATCTTAAAAGCAGTAGAGAAAAAAAAAAAAAAAGACAGTTCAGAGGAGCAACAAGAATGGTGGTTGACATTTTATCGAAACAATGGACACCATGTCAGTGAAATACAATTTTAAAAATTCTTAAGAAAAACGAATTGTGAAGCTGGAATTCCATATCTAGTCAAAATAAACTTCAAAAAGAAAGGTAAGGGGCGCCTGGGTGGCACAGCGGTTAAGCGTCTGCCTTCAGCTCAGGGCGTGATCCCGGCGTTCTGGGATCGAGCCCCACATCAGGCTCTTCCGCTATAAGTCTGCTTCTTCCTCTCCCACTCCCCCTGCTTGTGTTCCCTCTCTCTCTGGCTGTCGCTATCTCTGTCGAATAAATAAATAAAATCTTTAAAAAAAAAAAAACAAAGAAAGGTGCAACAGGCATTTTAATATTCATAAAAGATGAGAATTTGTTGCTAGCAGACCTACATAAAAAAGTCATGCCAAAGGAAGTTCTTCAGGAAATTCTTCAACAGTAAAATATGTCAGATGGAAACCTGAATTAATGAGGAAGAATGAAAAGATCTGGAAATGGTAAATAAGTGTGTAAATACGGCAAAAGTCTATTTTTACCTTGTATTATTTACTTTATAAAATACTTAGCTGCTTAAAAAATAATAAGATATTATGGGGCTTATAACTTTTATAGAAGTAAAATATATGACAACAATAGCACAGAGGACTTAAAAGAGGATAAAAGATTTATATATATACATATATATATGTAAAAATACACTCTTCATGAAATATCCTTGAATAAAAATTTGGAGTGACTAGTAAGCTACAGATGAATATTATAATCACTAGAGCACCCCCACACACACACAAAAATAATACATGGAGACTTTATTAGATAGTCTTTTAAGGAGAGAAAATGGAATATTAAAAATATTCAATCCAAAAGAAGGAAAGAAATGCAAAGGAATGAAGAATAATGGGACAAATATAATGAACCCAAATATCAACAATAATATTAAATGTAAATGGACCAAACATACCAATTAAAAAAAGATTTTCAGACTGTATAAAAGAACAAGATTCAAGTATATACTGTTTATGAGATATATCAATTCTTAAATATAAAGTCACAGATATGTTTTAAGTATGAGGGTGGAGAATGATATACCATATGTGATGTTTAATTTTATGTGTCAACTGGCCATGGGTCTTCAGATTAAACATTATTTCTGGTGTGTCTGTGATAGTGTTAGCATGAGATTAGTATTTGAACTGGTGGACTCAGTGAAGTAGATTGCCCTTTCCAACATGGGTAGAGGTCATTCAATCCGTTGAGGGCCTGAATAGCAAAAAACTCAGAGGATGGAGGAATTTGCTTTTTCTTCTTGCTTCGCTGATTAAGCTGGTACATTTCATCTCATCTCTTCTAGTTCTTGGACTGGAATTTATGCCATCAGCTCCCCTGGTTCTCAGACCTTTGAACTTGGACTGAATGACATGGCTGGCTTTCCTGGGTCTTCATTTAGCGGATGGCAGATTGTAGGATTTCTCTACTTCCATAATCACATGAACTAATTCATCATAATAAACTGCATCCCTCCCACCTTCCCTCCCCCTCTCTTTCTCTCTCTTAATTATGTATCTATCCTACTGGTTCTGTTTCTCTGGAGAACCCAATATACCATGCGAACATTAACCATTTCATGGCATGGTTGTATTAATAACAAAGTAAACTTCAAGGACCTAGAGGTATTACTAGGTATTTATAAAAGAATTTCACAGCGATAAAAATGTCAATTCATCAAGACATACAATCTTAAATGTGATTCCTCTAGTAGCAGAACTTAACAATTTATGCACGAATACAGACATATCTAAATACAGAAGTGGAGAACCCAAAAGCATGGATTGAGATTTTAATAACTTTTTTTTGAAAATTGGTAGAACATGTGATAAAAAATCCGTAGGGTAATAGAAACTAAACAACTTAACCTAGTTGCTATTTATAGAGTATTACACTCAACAATGAAGAACACAGGTTTTTGCAGGTGCACACAAGACATTTGTCAAGATAGAGGATACGCTGGCACATAAAAAAGCCTCAGTATATTTCATACAAAATATATTTTCTGACCACAATGGAGTTGAATTTGAAATAATTAAGAAAAAAAACTATATATACTTGTGAATTAAGCCAGACATTTTAAGCCAGACACTTTTAAATAACTCAATGTGTACAAGAATATATTAGCAGATATTAGAAAATATATTCCCTTTTATATTGTTTTTTGAAAGAGTTTGTTTAGAATTGGTATTATTTCTTCAAAAAATGTTTGATAGTTTTCACTAGAGGAGCCATCCGGGTCTGAAGTTTTTTTTGTGGGAAGATGTTTAAGTACAAATTGAGTATCTTTAATAGATACACATTTATTCAATCTACTTCTTCTAGAATTAGCTTTGGCAGTTAATGTCTTTAGAATTTTGTTCATTCAATTAAGTTATCAGATTCATTGGCATAAATTGCTCAGAATGTTTCCTTAATATTCTTTAAATTTTTGTAATACCTATAGTGATTGCCCCTCTTTTTAATTCCTGATATTGACATTTTTGTCATTTCTTTTTTTTTCTTGACTAGTCTGGGTAAAGTTTTATGAATATTCTTGTTCTTTATAAAAAGACTAGCTTTTGGTTTTATTTATTTTTCTCTATTTTCTTAATTTTTTGTATTTCTTCTTGTATCTATGTTATTACATTCTTTCTTTCTTTGCATTTAATTTCCTGTTCTTTTTTCTAAAGTGGAAGATTAGACTATTGATTCAAACCCTTTGTTACAGGGGCGCCTGGGTGGCTCAGTCTTTAAGCGTCTGCCTTCGGCTCAGGACGTGATCCCGGTGTTCTGGGATCCAGCCCCGCATAGGGCTCCTCTGCTGGAAGACTGCTTCTTCCTCTCCCATTCCCCGTGCTTGTGTTCCCTCTCTCACTGGCTGTCTCTCTGTCAAATAAATAAAATCTTTAAAACAAAAACAAAACCAAAACCCTTTGTTATAAACCCTTTAATATATTCAGTTGATGCTACACATTTCTCTCTAGCACTGCTTTATCTAAATCTTGCATATATTTAGAAATTGTGTTTTCATTTTCATGCAATTAAAACTATTTTCTATTCTCTTTGACTTTCTTACTCATGGGGTTAGTTAGAGTGTGTTTCTTTCTTGAATATTTGGGAATTAGCCTAATATATTTCTAATTTAGTTTCATTGTGGTCCAAGAACATATTTGATATGATTTCAATTTTAAAAAAATGTGTTGAAATTTGTTTTATATCCTAGAATAAAATCTATCAGATTAAGACCTGCCATGTTGAATGCCATAATAAATTCTGAACTTTAAATGTAAGAGTATACTTTTGAAACTGAATTTACTCTGATGATGTATCTACAGGATATATAAACAACATACTGAGACGTTGTAAATTTCATCAAGTCAGCTATATATATTCCTTACATACAGTGTGAAACAGCACTCTCATGGGTACTTCCTGAATTTCCTTTTGCTGAATTACAAACTTAATCAAATACAACTACTCTTAGCAATTACCTTGTTTTCCCAATCTTGTCTGTTACTATTTCTGCACATGCACAGTTCTGATTCTTTGATGCCTTTGCACTTTCCGTTCTCTCCTTTTACCACTCTCTAGTGAATATTTCAATCTAGACCCAGCTATAATGCTTCTTCCTTCTTGAAATATTTCTAATGCCCCACACTGTGTTCACTTCTCTTTGCTCTTATGATACCCTAAGCATCGTTCTTTAACAAAACATCTCACGATTATGTAAATTTTTGTGCATTATTCACAATTTTCTGTCTTCCTTGAGGTTAGTGTTTGTCTTATTTTTGTACTTCATCTCTGGCACATTGACTCACTCTGGTAGACTTTCCATAATGGTTGGAAGGAGAGAATGAGTAATTGAATATATTATTTTTTTTTTTACTGTAAAAAGTAGAATGGGAAATTTTGAAATATGCAATATAGAGTTTTACATAATGTGATGTTAATAACAATAACAGTAATTTAAAAAAATGACTGGTAGAAAGGAATTGATGAGAAATATACACAGTAGGAAAAAGGCCAGAGAATGTATATAATATTTTGGAATATATTTTCCCATTTTTCAGCATGTAAAAACTTTAAAAAATATTCTAGAACCTATATTATACATGAACTTACATATTTTATATATCTAGTATTTTAAATACCTGTGAATGAAGTCTTGACTCGTATGCTGTTATTAAAATGTATTTAAATAATCCCCTATTTTGGGATGTTTATCACATTTGTTTATTAATAGGGAAAAATGTACAATCCACTTGCTTATGTATGCATAATACTCTTTGGAAGATACAGAAAAATGATAGTATTTCTTATTAGGAATTTTGTGTGTATGGAAGGTATAGGTGGGGGACAAAGATGGGAAGCAATTTTCTCTGTATATAAATTTTTCACTCTCTTGACACCCTGGCCTGTTTTCTCTTCCTCAGCACACCAGATCTTTCTTTTTGATGACTTCTCTCTAGAATGGCTTCTTTTCAACCTTCAGATCTCACTTTTATGAAACTGCCTCAGAAAGAACCTCCGTGACCATCTAAAATAGCAGTATTTTTCTCAAGATTTCTCCAACACACTGTTATATTTTCATTATCACACTCATTACTATCTGACGTTCTCTTTCCTGCTTGTTTATTGTCTGTCTCCCTGTGGTAGAATGTAAAATTCCAAAGAACAGGGATGTTGTTAGTCTTGTCTCTACTGTATTCTGGACACTTAAAATACTACCTGGTTCATGGTAGACAGTAAGTGATTGTTGAATTGGGTACAGAATCTAAGGGAGTGTCAATAAACTCAGTAACAGAGATAAATTGTTCATATATTAATATTAAAAAAAAATCCAAAAATACCCTGGGGCTCCTGGTGGCACAGTCAGTTGAGTGACCAACGCTTGGTTTCAGCTCAGGTCGTGATCTCAGGGTCATGAGATGGAGCCCTGTGTAGGGTGCTTGATGTGGAGTCTGCTTGCGGTTCTCTTTCCTTCTCCCTCTGCCCCTCCTGCTCATGCTCTCTCTCAAATAAATAAATCTTTAAATAAAACAAAACAAACAAAAAAGAAAAATGCCCCACCTATAGGTGGGATAACAGTCTGAGAAAGGTGATATTATTTTCCAAATCCATGGAACATTTATAGATTGAAGCCAGCACTACATCCTTAGCTTTTTACTTTCTATCTGGCAGTCTTTTCACTGTAGTGGGTTATTTTTGTGTATATGCTTTTTGATCAGCAAATCAACTATACAATATCTTAAGTCAATCTGAGAATACAACTTTTGAAAATGTTTTTATTCATTTGTTTTTTCTCAGGTTGTAAATCTAACATGATAATGCTTTCCCAGCTGGGTTAAAAAGCCTCCATTTTGAGAATTAGTTTAGATCTTCAGCTTAATTTTATCTTATGTATTGGGGTGAATATTAAAAAGTGAGGAAGTCCCAGATTATAACTACAGAAAAATATCACATTTTTTTTTATTCATTTGTTTTTTCTCAGGTTGTAAATCTAACATGATAATGCTTTCCCAGCTGGGTTAAAAAGCCTCCATTTTGAGAATTAGTTTAGATCTTCAGCTTAATTTTATCTTATGTATTGGGGTGAATATTAAAAAGTGAGGAAGTCCCAGATTATAACTACAGAAAAATATCACATTTTTAGGAGTCTTTTGTGGCAGGATTCTAACCTACTCCAGGATGAGGCTGTTACTCATATATTTATATTTATATAATTATATATTATATACAATTATATATGTAATTTATTTATATAATTATAACATATTATTATATATGTAATATAATTGCCTTTCCATTTATGTCTCCTTTCTCTGTTTTCCTGTTCTATATTTTGATCATCCTTTATCTCTTTTTTCTCTTTTTCTACTTTTCACATTGTGGTTTTGAGCTGAAAATAGATTAGGACAAAACAAAATTTGATTATGAATTATAGTTCACAAAAATGTGTGTTCATTATTTCAACTGTAAAGTGACTCATAAACTCAGGTTTCCCTTTAATGCAAAACAATAAAAACAGATATAAAAAATTAAGTTGCATTTAATTGCTCTGACCCTTAATTTATTTGAATAATCTTTGGTGGAAAAAACAAAAAGGTATTCGTTTTTGGTTTTGCTGAGCAGAGTAAAAGTGAGTAAACAACAAATCCTGAGATCATGATATATCTTTTCACATCCTCTATGGGAAGTCACTTTCCCTTGAGTAAATGGTCTGTCTTACACCAAACAGTTCTTTCCTCTAAGAAGAATTATGCCTTCAAAGTCTTCACGAGCATTATGTCTTCATCACCAGCAGTATGCTGACTCTTACATACGAATTACTGACTTGGCCACATTATTTGATTTCAGAGCCAGATCATGGTGATGCTAGAGAATAAGTCAAGCACTTGCCTTGAGTGTAAAATCTAAGGGAGTGACAAAAATACCCCAATAACTTAGTGATAAAGAGAAACACTATTTTAATGTTTTTAAAAATCAAAATTAATTTTAAAAATCCATGATGAACAAAATAAATGCCAAACTTTAAATAAAGACAGGATCAGTAACTGTCATGCTGAGCCATACTGGGAACTCCCGCAAAAGGAAATATCTGTAATTCTGATGTCTTCGTTTAAAAGGTTTTAGAATTCAGAATTAATCCAGTGTGGCATTATGTGACATATTTAAAAATATTTATCCCTTCCAAAGCGCTGGTATTTCACATTCTAATAGCTCCCTTTGGAAATATTCAATAGGGTTGTGGTAGTCTCAAGTCTCCAAAGCACTTTCTCCATTGCATCATAAAGAGTTAAAGAGGTTCCAAAATATAAGATCCCTATGTGAGAACAAATATTTGTGGACAGTAAGAATGGTCAATTAATGGGGTTTTTTGTTGTCGTGTTTTTTTCAGGGGAGGAAGTATGGCTACTTTGTGAGAATTACATAAAACCCCTGGAGACTCAAATTTCCAGGGCTGGGAGTAGGATTCATATTTACAAGAAACAAGGAGAGGACAATGGAGAAGATAATACAGCTGTTCTACTGCTTTAACTGCTGCCTTGGAATACAATGGAATAGAGGTCAGAGTTTCAGTAGGAACAGCAGAGCCAAAGACCTAAATTCAGCAGTGTGGCATTTTCTTCCTTTCCCCTAAGAGATCTCCATATGTTCTTGATGCTTAGAATTACTTTACTGATGCCCAAAAACTTTTATTCTCTTATCATAAGTAAGTGAAATTATCAATAGCCTTCAGAGAATTGACATCTGGTGTTAAAACCAAGGAGCATACGAATGAATGATATGTTTTGTTGTCCTTATAAACTACAGATGAAAGGAAGGAAACTACAGAAAGTTAGGCTAAAGTCTCTAGAGAAAAACTTAACAGATTTTATCATTTTGCAGAAGATTAGCCCAGATATCTTAATTTCCATAATACAACATATTTGAGAGTTTCTTCTGTTGCCTCTGGTTCTATTATTCAAAACATAGGGCTTTGACAAAGAAAGCTGTAAAACTGAGAAAAGACTGATACATAAACAACTGACAGCATTGGCAATTTTACATGAAAAGCTTTACTGCACCGCCCCAATTTCTTCTATTACTCACTCTGATTTTTGTGGCTACCATCACCCAGGGTTTACCCTACAGCCATCGACAAAGAATCTCGTGGCAATATGTCCATTCATTAGAGCTACCTCTTAATATCTATGTATTTGCAGGGTTAGCTTTGGTTTAAACATTCTTGAATAAGTTACTTATTATTGCCGTCATCCTTATATACCATGAGCCTTATATCCCTGTCTGACAGAAAGAGTCAACACATTATTCTATGTGAAAGATGAAAAGCCAGCCTTCTGAAAGGTGGGTGACTTTCCCAGGGTCATACATTTACTGAATTGCTGAGCCAACACTCACTCATTCTAAAAAGGCATTAAAATCATATAAAAGGGTTCCAAACTAAGGATATTTCTACATTGTTAAACTGCCTAAAAAATTAGGGAATTTAGGAATAATTTAACCATCTCATTTTACTGATGAGTGAATTTCCTGGCTGAAGACCTATACATTTGTTTAGTGCTTTATATGTCCACCATTACCATCAGTATCAATTACATCTTTGATCACGTTCTTCAGCTTGATCCACAGTTTTAAGAATATGTAAAACTTACTAATTTACACTCAAATAACCTACAAGCTCCAATCAATATGCTGACAGACATTACCTCAAATTTTGGAAACTTTGTTAAATATATTCATTTCACTAGAATGATACTGAGATTTGTTGAAAAAAGGTAAAGCATCTCATTTTATCAGGTTCACTTATGTGCAGAAAAAATATATATGAGTGAATGGGAAGTAATTAATGAGTGGTTCAGATTAATTAAACTGTAAGAAGGATACCACTCAAGAGAAAATAATTAGTATTTAAGAGTGACATAAACTTTATTTTGTAGACTGTTAAGAATGGATTACTCCTTCTGATACACATATCTTCTTTTTGTAAGAATTCTCAATTTAATAATGGAAGAACTGCTAAATTTAATAATGGAAGAACTGCTACATCTGGTCAGTTCAAAGGTCCATCCTGTCAGGTGTCCAGTGTCCATGAACAGCTCTAAAGGACATCTGTCAGCGACCACTTATGCGATGTAATGAGGTATATAATAAACACACAAATATAAAAAAAAAGAATGGAATATGGTGGGAAGTGTAGTTATTGCTCATTTTTGTTTGAAAGGAACCAACAATAAGGTTTTTGTTTTGTTTTTAGATATAATGGCAAGACAGGCATGGTATATAGTGGAGTAGCAACGAACAAGAGGACAAGCAGAGAGACAAAATATTTCAGACAGAAAAGAACATGAGTGAATGATAGGGAGAAAGAAGAGAAAATTATAAAGAAGAGTGAGATTTAAAGTAGGTAGAGTAAACAGGGAGAGAAAATTGGGGGAAATGAGTTCAATAAATTAAAAGAGGAAAAGAAACCATAATCGAAGTTACAAAAATAAGTTAGGAAAATGAAGATGTGGTGATAAGTTGAAAGGGGAGAGAAAGAGGACAGAACATAAGGAAGGAAGCATGAGTGAATGTTTCAAAGAGATGGGGAAGCCCCTTCGGTCTCTAAACACCTAGCTCCATAGGCTGGTCTGACCAGGGTTTGTACTCTAGGCATGCACAGTTTGCCAGCAGATGTTTGTGTCCCCACCCTAAAAATGAGAGTAGCCCTTCTCCCTCACCTTCCCTACTTCTCTAATATATCATCATTGCCACAGTGATAATTTATGAATTAGCTGAAATGGCAAGGAAGATTGGAGACACAGTGGTGAGGATTTTGATTTTTGTTTCAGCTTCTTTTGACAACACTTTTCCCACTAACTGGTTAAAATAAGATATTTTTATTCTGAAAAGGGCCATAATTTGTAGAATTTTTCCCAGAAATTTATTTTACTTAGAAAAAGGCTCGTTTCATACATAGTCTCTGGATCTATTTCAGCCACCGTTTCAGAATTACAGGTACAGAAGGTACACAGATGAAAAGGGGATAGGTGATGAAAATGAATCAGATGTCAGGTAGTATGTAATACCATCTGTTTAGGTAATAGTTAAAAAACAGGAATGAAAGACAGGAAAGAGGCAGAGTGGAGGAGCCTATCACAAAGACCTTCAGAAATCCTCTGATGTCTTAGAGATATCATTGAACACTAACATATCATGAAATAATACACTATTGAGTGAGCTTGTGGGATTCAAAATTCCTAAGTAAGTAAAAGGGGGCTCTGACTTACATTCCTGAGTATATTTTTATAGGCAGATGATGGAATGAATGTTGAGACAAATGGCTGCCCAAATGTTGAAAAGTTAAAAAGTGAACAGAGAAGCTAATTTGGAAAGCCTGCAAAAAAAATTTTTTTTCATGTGTCTGTTGGTCACTTGTATGTCTTTGGAGAAGCATCTGTTTATGCCTTCTGCTCATTTCTTGACTGGATTTTTTTGTTTCTTGGGTGTTGAGTTTGATGAGTTTTTTTAATAGATTTTGGATACTAGCCCTTTATTTGATAAGACATTTGCAAATATCTTCTCCCATTCAGTAGTTTTGTTGACTGTTTCCTTTGCTGTGCAAAAGTTTTTTTACCTCGATGAAGTCCCAATAATTCATTTTTGATTTTGTTTCTTTTGCCTTTGGAGATGTGTCTAGCTAGAAGTTGCTAAGTCTGTCAAAGAGGTTGCTATCTGTGTTCTCCTCTAGGATTATGATGGATTCCTGTCTCACATTTAGGTCTTTCATCCATTTTGAGTTTATTTTTGTGTATGTATAGTGTAAGAAAGTGGTCCAGTTTCATTCTGCATGAAGAATGTCTGATTTTCCCAACTCCATTTGCTGAAAAGACTGTCTTTTTCCATTGAATATTCTTTCCTGCTTTGATGAAGATTAGTTGACCATAAAGTTGAGGGTCCAATTCTGGGTTTTCTATTTTGTTGCACTGATGTATATGTCTGTTTTTGTGTCAGTACCACACTGTCTTGATGACTACTGCTTTGTAATACAGTTTGAAGTCTAGAATTCTGATGTCTCCAGTTTTGGTTCTTTTTCAACAACACTTTGTCTATTCGGGGTATTTTCTGGTTTCATGCAAATTTTAGGATTGTTTGTTCTAGCCCTATGAAAAATGTTGATGGTATTTTATAGGGATTGCATTGAATGTGTAGATTGCTTTGGGTAGCATAGTTAAAATTCTGTGTAGGTCCCACTTTCCCTGTGTGTGGTGTTTGTGTATATGTATACTGTGTATATATACTGATTGATATGTTGAATAAGACTTTCAAAAATTCTACCTTTGGCTGTAAGTAATACAATGGAAACCTATATATTATCCACTCAACTAGCTTCAGACATACTTAAAACAGATATTTTTAATGTTTCCTAAAATATGTATCCTAACAGTACACTATATAGACTTACTGCTTTTCTATTTCTCTCCTCTTCTTTCTTTCCTTCATCCTTGTCTCTTCTAGTCTTTCTTTCTAATTACTGACCCATTAGCATTTTCTGGCAAAGATGTCCCCCTTTTTTGGCACTCCATATTCCACAGAACTTACTTAAAGCAACTGTGCTATTTAGTTAAATAGGATAGGGGAGCACTGGTATATATCACATTATATTTTTCTGTAGATTAGCAATTTTCAAACTTTAAGAACATTTCATATCTGTGACAAAATTTTTTGAATATGTACCTTAAGTATATGCAGTTATGTAGTTAAAATTAAAATGCAATATGTACATATATGCATAATTATATACTATATATATATATATATATATACACACACTATTTTATGTTCACTCTTCAATGAATCATCATGTGTCCCTTCTGAAATGAGCACACCCCACTAAATGGCCTGAGCCTTAAGTCTGGATTTTCCCTCCAATAATTTAGACAAGGTTCATCTTCTAATTCTAGGCTCCACAAAGGTGTGATTTTTAGACTAGCAATATTATTTTTATTTAAGTACACAAAAAAAGGACATCCACTGTTGAGAGCTGTGTTAGTAATTTCTTTATTTAAATGAAAAAGAACACACTTGCATTCTTTCACTACTTGTCAATCAGAACAAAAGAGAAAACTCATTCTAGACTTAGGTAACCACAGTTGCCTTAGTTTTCTTATATTTGAAAGGAATATATTAGACTATAGGATCTTTTTTGTTACTTCGACCTGTTCTATGCTATGATTTTATGCATTGACATAACTAATTTTTTAAAATGTTATATTTGCAAATTTTGTATTGTAGCATATTGTTTGTTGAAAGACTAAAGGCTCTCCACCCTTGGGTGTTATACAGGGATCAGAGAGAGACGGAGACTGGGAGTATGTAAGCAGTGTTAATTAAGCTAGATGAACAACGTATGGAGTGGCTATATAAGTGGTATTTAACCAGGGACATAGCCAGGAAATTGCCCCTAAGTTACATGAAAACTGGAGTTATCATTGGGATCCTGATGATCAGTTTGGAGTCAGGGTAATAGAAAGACACCAGACCAGAGGAGGGTAATGTAGTAAGAGAATTAATAAAAGAATACAGAGGGCAAGGCAGGGAGTTGGGGCAGGAACTGAGAATTCCACAGGAACTGATAAAAGGAAATACTTAAGAAAAAAATTGGACTTGGTGAATGAAAAGAGGTGTAATTTCAAGAAAATAGCTAAGTCTCAAGCACAGTACAACCATAAAAATGCAAAGATCTTAATAATTGGAGTTATGTTGTATCTCAATTAGGAACCTTCTCATATGACCCAGGAAGGTAGGAATCCCAACGTGTAGGATGCCAGATTCTTAGAGTGGAGAGCAGTTCTATAGAAGCGCATGGTTGGATGGGAATAAGAATTGTGGTATGAAAACAGTATTTTTGTTTGTTGGTTTGCTTGCTTTAAGTCTGGAGTTAACAAAATGTTTGGAGTTTACCCAGGATGTTGGTGAGGGTTGAGACATGATTTTAGCTGATGTGACAAACATGTCAAAAAAAAATTTTTTTAATAGAGGAAGGGGGATCAAGGGGGAAGGAGGGGCAGAGGGAGAATCTTAAGCAGGTTCCATGTCTGGGGCTCAACCTTACAACCCTGAGATCATGACCTGAGCCCATATCAAGAGTTGGATGCTTAACCAACTGAGCCCCCAGATATGTCAAATATTTTTAGTTGGAGAAGAATGAGGTTCTAGATGGAAGAAACAATAACAACAATCACTCTGCTTCTTGATGTACTGCAGGCAGAGGAGATGGAAAATGACAACAGCACAGTGGTGAAAGAATTCATCCTTCTTGGTCTGACCCAATCTCAAGATATTCAGCTCCTGGTCTTTGTTCTAATTTTAATTTTCTATCTCATCATCCTCCCTGGAAACTTCCTCATCATCCTCACCATCAGATCAGACCCTGGCCTCACAGCCCCCCTCTACTTCTTTCTGGGCAACTTGGCCTTCCTGGATGCATCCTATTCCTTCATTGTGGCTCCCAGGATGCTGGTGGACTTTCTTTCTGAGAAGAAGGTAATCTCCTACAGGGGTTGCATCACTCAGCTCTTTTTCTTGCACTTCCTTGGAGGAGGGGAAGGATTACTCCTTGTTGTGATGGCCTTTGACCGCTACATTGCCATCTGTCGGCCTCTACACTATTCAACTGTCATGAACCCTAGAGCCTGCCATGCCTTGCTGTTGGCGCTGTGGCTTGGAGGCTTTATCCACTCCATTATCCAGGTGGCCTTCATCCTCCGCTTGCCCTTCTGTGGCCCAAACCAGCTGGATAACTTCTTCTGTGATGTGCCACAGGTCATCAAGCTGGCCTGCACAGACACTTTTGTGGTGGAGCTTCTGATGGTCTTCAACAGTGGTCTGATGACCCTTCTGTGCTTCCTGGGCCTTCTGGCCTCCTATGTGGTCATCCTCTGCCGTGTATATGGGTCTTCCTCTGAGGGGAAGAGTAAGGCTGTTTCCACATGCACCACCCATATCATTGTTATATTTCTCATGTTTGGGCCTGGCATCTTCATCTATACTCGCCCCTTCAGAGCCTTCCCGGCTGACAAGGTAGTTTCTCTTTTTCACACAGTGATCTTTCCTTTGTTGAATCCTGTGATTTATACCCTTCGCAACCAGGAAGTAAAAGCTTCTATGAGGAGGCTGTTTAATCAGCATGTAGCCTAGTTAAAGGGAAAAAAAGAATTAAAAAATCAAGACCAGAAAATTTTATCTGAAATTAATTTATCCATTTCCAAATACTGCATTTATTGAACATTTCATCAGGACTATTTTAGGCACTGGGAGAGAGAGGTATTGAGACAGGTAAAGTCACTGCTCTCCTAAAGGTGCAATCTGGTGGGAATAGACAGCCATTAAAGATAGAAAATGAACTGAATGGTTTCAAGAAGAGATACAGAAACTAAAGGATAACAAAAGTATAGATAAATAGATAAGAGAGAGTGTGGGGTGAGGGTAATAAGTCGACTTTCCATCTTAAACTAGGCTGTTCTTGTGGATGTGACATTTTGGCTGATAACTAGATGAACTAAACAGTCAACCATGCAAACATCTGGAGGTAGAGCATTCTAGACAGAGGAAACACGTAGTGCAAAAACCTGAAGATGGTGATTAACTTGGTATATTTGAAGAATACAACAAAGTTCAAATTGGCTGAGGTATAATAAGTGAATATGAAAAAGATTGAAGATACCAGGTAGTCTAACACATGAGTCTATGAAGTGAATATAAAGAGTCTGATTTTTTTTGTAATTAAAATAAGAAACCATTCTAAGGCTTTAAGCAGCAGGATGATTTATCACATGCAGTTTTATAAATGTCTTAGGGCTGTAAACTCAAGATTCTGTGCAGATACCAAGAGTTAAAAATTATCATTAAGAGGGAAATATATTTTGAAAGAAATTAAGCTGCCAAATTTTTTCCATAATTAGATGAAGGCCAAAAAAAGCTGGTTATTTTCTTTAAAAAATATTTTTTTGAGTATAGTTGTCACACAATGTTAAATTAGTTTCAGGTGTACAACACAGTAATTTAACATCTCTATATGTTATACTATGTTCAACAGAAGTATAGCTACTGTCTGTCACCACACAACACTATTACAATACCATTGACTATGTTCCCTATGCTGTATCTTTTACTCCCTTGACTTACTCTTCCATAACTGGAAGCCTGTATCTCCCGTTCCCTTCATCCATTTTCCCCATCTTGCCACTGCCCTCCCCTCTGGGAACCAAAGGTTTGTTCTCTGTATTTATAGGTCTGATTCTGTTTTTGTTTCTTTGTTTAGTATTCATTTGCTTTATTTTAGTTTGCATATATAAGTGAAATCATATGGTATTTGTCTTTCTCTCTTTTTTTTACTTATTTATTTAAATTCCAGTTTTTTAACATACAGTGTAATGTTAGTTTCGTGTGTACAATATAGTGATTCAGCGCTTCCATAAAACACCCAGTGCTCATCACAAGTGCCCTCCTTAATCCCCATCACTTATTTAACCCATCCCTCTATCCACCTCCCTTTTGGTAATCATCAGTTTTTCTCTATAGTTAAGAGTCTGTTTCTTGGTTTGCCTCTCTCTCTTTTTTATTTTCCCTTTGCTCACATGTTTTGATCATTAAATTCCACATACAAGTGAAATAATATGGTATTTGTCTTTCTCTGACTTATTTACCCAAAGAATACAAAAATACTAATTCAAAGGGATACATGCACCCAATGTTTACAGCAGAATTATCTACAATACCCAAATTATGGAAAAAGTCCAAGTGTCCATCAGCTGATGAATGGATAAAGAAGATGTATGTATGTGTGAGTGTGTGTGAGTGTGTGTGTGTGTGTGTGTGTGTGTGTGTGTGTGTATGGAATATTACTCGGCCATAAAAAAGAATGTAATCTTGCCATCTACAATGACATGGATGTACGTAGAGTGTATTATGCTAAGCAAAATAAGTCTGTTTCACTTAGCATAATACATTCTACGTCCATCCATGTTGTCACAAATGGCAAGATCTTATCCTTCTTTATGGCTGTGTAATATACCATTATATATATATACCACATCTTATTTATACATTCATCTATTGATGGGCACTTGGGTTGATTCCATAACTTGGCTCTTGTAAATAATGCTACAATAAACATAGCAGTGCACATATTTTTCAGATTGGAGTTTCATTTTCTTTGGTTAAATACCCAGTAGTGGAATTATTGGATGATATGGTAATTCTATTTTTAATTTTTTAAGGTACCTCCATAGTGTTTTCCAACAGTGCATGAGGGTTCCTTTTTCTCCACATCTTCACTAAAACTTGTTATTTCTCTTCTTTTTCATTCTAGCCATGTTGACATGCATGAGGTGATATCAGATTGTGGTTTTGATTTGCGCTTCCCTGGTGATTGGTGATGTTGAGCATCTCTTTATGTGTCTGTTGGCCATCTGTCTTCTTTGGGAAAATGTCTATTTAAGTCCTCTGCCCATTTTTTTAATTGGATTATTTGGGTTTTTGTTTTTTGTTTTGTTTTGTTTTTGGTATTGAGTTGAATAAGTTCTTTATATATCTTGGACAGTAATTCCTTATCAGATATATCATTTGCAAGTATCTTCTCCTATTTAGTAGGTTGCCTTTTTGTTTTGTTGATGGTTTCCTTCACTGTGCAGAAGCTTTTTATTTTGATGTAGTCCCAATAGTTGATGTGTGCTTTTGCTTCCTTTGGTTATGGAGATACATCTAGAAAAACGTTGCTACAGCCAGTGTCAAAGAGATTACTGCCTATGTTCTCTTTTAGGAGTTTTATGGTTTCAAATTTCACATGTAGGTCTTTAATCCATTTTGAGCTTATTTTTGCTTATGGTGTAAGAAAGTGGTCCAGTTTCATTCTTTTGCACATAGCTGTTCAGTTTTCTCATCACCATTTGTTGAAGAGACTATATTTTCTTCATTGTATATTCTTTCCTCCTTTGTCATAGAGTAATTGACCTTGTAAGTGTGGCTTTATTTTTGGACTCTCTATCCTGTCCTATTAATCTGTGTGTCTCTTCTCTGGCACTACCATTCTGTTTTGATGACCACTTTGTAGTATATTATCTTGAAATGTGGAATTGGACACCTCCAGCTTTATTCTTCATTTTCAAGACTGCTTTGGCTATTTGGGTTCTTGGGTGGTTTCATACAAATTTTACTTTTATTTGTTCTCATTCTTTGAAAAGTGATGTTGGTATTTGGATAGGGATTGCATGGAGTCTGCGGATTGTATTGGGTAGGATGGGCATTGTAACAACATTAATTCTTCTAATCCATGAGCATGGTACATCTTTCCACTTTTTTGGTGTTATCTTCAAACTCTTTATCAATGTTTTATAGTTTAGAGTATAGTTCTTTCACTAACTTGATTAAGTTTGTTACTAGAGACTTTATTCCTTTTGGTGCAATTGTAAATAGAATTATTTTCTCAATTTCTCTTTCTGCTACTTTGTTACCAGTGTATAGAAACACAAGCAATTTCTGTGTACTAATCTTGTATACTGCAACTTTACTGAATTAACTTATCAGTTCCTGTACTTTTTGGTGGAGTCTTCAGGGTTTTTTATGTATAGTATCATGTCATCTGCAAATAGTGACAGTTTAACTTCTTCCTACCAATATGGATGGCTTTTTCCCCTGATTGCTGTGGCTAGGACTTCAAGTACTACGTTAAATAAAGTGGTGATAATGGGTATCCTTCTCTTTTCTCCTTCTGGGACCTCTATAACGTGAATGTTTGTTTCCTTGGTGTTGTTCGAGAGATCTCTTAACCTATCCTCATTTTATTTTTAAAAATTCTTCCCTGCTGTTCACCTTGGATGCTTCCATTACCTTGTCTTCCAGATCACTGATCTGTATTTCTGTATCCACTAATGTACTGCTGATTCTCTCTAGTGTTTTTATTTCAGTTACTGTGTTCTTCAACTCTGGGTCCTTTTTATATTTTCTATCTTTTTATTGAACGACTCAACTGAGTTCTTCCACTCCAGCCTGGTGAGCATCTTTAAGATCATAACTTTAAACTCTTATTAGGCATATTCTTTATCTGCTTGTCATTTAGTTATTTTTCTGAGTTTTCTTGTTTTTTCTTTTAGGGCTTATTTCTCTGTCTCCCCATTTTGCTTGACTTTCTATGTTTGTTTCTATGGATTAGGTAGAACTGCTGAATCTTTCAGTCTTGAGGGAATGGTCTTATGTATGGTTGTACCATATGCAGATTGTGTGTGTGGTGTCACTGGATGGCAGGAGCTGTGGCTGGTGTGGGCTGGGTCTGCCCTGGTAGGATGGCCACAGTTGAAGTTGGCTTGAGCTGCAGTGGCCCTGAGACTCTGTGGGTGCCCTGGAAGGACAGCAGAAGCTGAAGGAGGTGAAAGCTGAGGGGTCCCAGGGATCTCTATGTACTGTAAGCTCTGGGAAGAGTTAAAGCTTAAGTAGGTGCAGGTTGGTGTTAACAGTACCTGGGCTCACCATGCAGCAGGTGCTCTGGCAGGAAAGCTAAAACTGAAGTGGGTGCAGGCTGGGTGGTTGGCGGGTAGGGGTTTTGGAGTTGTAAGCACAGAGGACACCCTGGCAGGACAGCTAAAGCTGAGGTGGGTACAAGCCAGGGAGTCCTAGGGCTCTATGTGCAGAGGGCACATGGACAGGATAGCTGAAATTGAAGTGGGTATAAACTAGGGTCCTGGGGTGCTCTGTGCTCTCCAGCAGAGCAGCTAGAGCTCAGGCAGTGTGCAGGCTGGGAGGTCCTGGGTCTCTTCATGCAGGTAGCACTATGGCAGGACAGTGGAAGTTGAAGTGGGTGCAAGCCTGGAGACCCCAGAGCTCTCCATGCAGAGGGTGCCCTGGCAGGATTACTAAGTTTAAGTAGACATGGGCTGCTATGGTCCCTGGGCTCTTCACACAGAGGATGCCCCACCAGGGTAGCTGAAAATGAAGTGGGTGCAAGTGGGGGTGTCCCATGCACATAGGGCACCTTGGCAGGACAATGAAACTGAAAGGAGTGTAAACTAAGTTGTTCCAGGACTCTCTACACAAAGATGCCCCAGTGTGTTCCCTGGACTTTTCAAAATGTACCCTGACAGGACAGTTGAAGCTGATGTGAGCCAGGGTATCTCAAGGTGCTCAGTGCAGGGGCTGCCCTGGTGGGGTGGCTGGAACTGATGGAGGCACAAGCTGGGGGTCCGGGGGTACTCTACACAGGGGCACCTTGGCAGGACCACTGGAGCCAAAGTGGGCATTATTAGCTGGGAGGTCCTAGAGCATTCTGCTGCAGGGATGCCCCAGCAAGCTGGCTGAAGCTGAAGTGGTGTGGGCATGGACTGTTCTAGGATGCTTTGCCCTGTGTCACCTTTGCCCCTGTGTCACCTTGGTGCAAAGGCTGGAGCTGTGATGAGTGCTGATTAGGGGTGTCAGTGTACTAAACTGTGGCCACCTTGGTGGGACAGTTGGGGCTGGTATGGGCCAGGGGCTCTAGTGCTTGCTAAGTGCCTAGGGTACCTAGACCCTGCCCCAGGTCAGATTATTAAGGTAGAGGCAGAGCGTAAACGATGTCTCTCAGGAGCCCCTCTGACTTGCAGAGTTCCAAAAGCCCCCCCCACACACACTGTTTGGTGGAGTTCTAGGGCCAGGTTTTTTATATGCTAGTTGCTTTTAAACTGTGCTTTTATTCTGTGCCCCTGAGTGTCTAGGGCTGGTGTGGGCTAGGTGACCTGGGGCTGCTGAGGCAGCAGGCCAGTATGGCCTCTAGATCCTGCACTGGCCTGCACTTAGGAGGTGGAGGGAGAATGTAAACCACGGCACTCACCAGATACTCCAACCCTGAGAGAGTTCCAGCAGTGCCTCTGGCCATTTGGCAGAGTTCCAGGGTTGGATCTTTTATATACTAGTTGTTCTTTCAAATCACGCTTTTTTTCTGTGCCCCAGGGCAGAAGAATCTGTTCACAGTCCCTCATTATTATCCCTCCCACTGTAGTTCACAGTTTCAGGGATGGGCATTCCCTTCATTACCCTATCTCTGTCTCTCCTGCCATTTTCTTTTGCTGTCCTCTCTTTTGTGCAAAGGCTGTTCAGCAGCCCCCAGTTCTTCTTCAGGAGAAATTGCTCTATAATTAAATGTAAATCTGGTGTGTTTATGTGAGTTCAAGGCCTTCCTACATGGCTATCTTGGACCAGAATCCCCCAAAACTGGTTATTTTCATATGAAAAGGTCATGGAAACTTGTTTTGTTTTGTGTTTTTTTTTTCTTTTTCTTTGAGTTCTAGCTGTTTGTTGATCTCATCCCCAGTTGATTTTACACTGAGTATAATAATTCTTTGGTGGGCCAGTCATGAATCTATTGCAGATAGCAGAAACTATCCTAGTTGGACTGAGCCACCCAGGCGCCCCTATCCTAGTTATTTTAAACACAGTATTGTTGGGTTTGGCCAGCAAACCCCGAGACAGCAAATGAAAAGATGACTCCAGACACCTTAGTAGGAGAAAGAGAGGGCCTGGGGACCAGACGCTCTAGTGTTGAAAGGTCCTCTGTCTCCGCTTTTATTGTGAGTTTATCGATACACCAAGAGCAAGTGCAAAACAAGAAGGAAATGTGTAGCTTTAATGATTAGGACGATAGTCTATGGGGCAACTGCGTGATGGGGCGAGCAGTGCTAGTGAAGTGCATGTGAGGCAAGGAGATGGTGAAATATGTGAGCAGCACAGGTGCCTGTTTTTCTTCAAAATGTAAACATGTACTCCTTAGATGAGAACCTGGAGCCACAGGAAGAATCTGGCTGCTTTCAGCCAAGAAATTTCAATGGAGGCCCAGGGTTCTGGGCTCATCTCTTTTGCTTTTCAATTAGTCTCATCCAGGGAGGCATATGCAAGTCAGATTTTATCTATCCAGACACTGTGAATCCCCACACAGTATGATTTAATATAGAGAATTATGTATTTACAAAACAGCTAAAAGGTCTAGAAAACTATAAGTTCGGCATCCAGAGATGTCTCCTAGAATAACACAGGAGACCCAGGCTGTCAAGCGAGCCATT
>NW_024426619.1:189873-199898 GCF_017311325.1 Ursus maritimus
TGCTATAATCTTTGTCCTCCGTTTGAAAAATTCCACCACATTAACCATAGGACTAGGGTCAAGAGAATGATCCAGAGCACTGTGTACCTATCAGATCTCCTCTACCAAAACAGAATCTTCTGCTACTGCCTCTCTGCCCATTAAACTTACCCAAATTTAAGTCACTTATAACTACACTGAATAGGCAGTATCAAAAAAAAAATCTGTAACCAAAAATGCAAATAAGTCTATGATTTTTTATATTTTATTTTTAAAAATAATAAGTTAAAATGTTTATGAATATAAATCATGTGCATGGTAAAAATATTCAGGCCATAGAAATGTTCTTATTCCTCAAATATCTCCTCCATCTTCACTCTCAGCTTATCATGTTGCTTCCTATTTCACTAAAAAAAGAAGAGAATTCCTCAAGCTCCTACCACTACAACTACCCCTATACCTGCATCTGGGACCATGCTGCCTTTCATCCCTCCTGAAACTGAGTCACCTGATACTGCTCCTACAAAAATCCCCTCCCCCATCTACGCAGCAGAATCCATCCTCTCTTTGCTACTAAAGGCAATTACTCTGGTAATTCTTTTTTCTCTCTTCACCATTAACTTTTTCTTCCCAATTGTTTTTTTTTTCTTAGTGTATAACCACATATTTTCATATTAAATAAAACTGTTGGCTTTTCCCCTCTACATATTATCTCATTTCTCCTTTTTACAGCAAAATTCCTCAAAAGTTGTTTCTACGTAGACATTAGTAGACTTTTCCTGTGTAGTATTTAGGTTTACAGAAAAGTTGAGCAGGAATACAGAGTTCCCGTACTACTTGCCCTCCACTACACATACATCACACACATATGTTCCCCTGCATTAGTGTAGTATATTTGTTACAACTGACGAGCCAATAGTGATATAGTTTTAATAAGGTCCTTAGTTTATATTAGGTTTCGCATTGTGTGTACAACTGTATGGATTTTAACGAATGCTTGACATACATCCACCAATATAGTATCACACAGAGTAGTTTTAATGCCCTAAAAATCCCCTGGGTCTGCCTGTTCATCCCACTAAATTTGTAACTTAATTACAAATTAAAGCAATGAGATACTACTACATACCTACTAGAAGAGCTACAATGCAAAGAACCTGACAGTACTAAACGCTGCTGATGAAGTGGAATAAGAACACTTATTTATTGCTTGTGGAAACACAAAATTGTACTTTGGAAGTCTTTGGCAATTTCTTACAAAGCTAAACATACTCTTACCTTATGACCTGGCAATCATATTCCTAGGTATTTATGTAACTTATTGGAAAACATGTCCAAACGAAAACATGCTCAGGAATGTTTTTAAGAGTTTCATCCTAAAAGCTAAAGCTGGAAGCAACCACAATGTCCTTCAATGGGTGAGTGGATAAACAGACTGTGGCACATTCACACAACAGAACATTTTTTGGCAATATAAGGAAATGAGCTATTAAGGCGTTTATATATGGATGAATCTTAGATGCATACTGCTAAGTGAAAGAAGCCAGTCTAAAAAGGCTACATACTAAGTGATCTCAAATGTATGAAATTTTGGGAAACACAGAACTTTAAAGACAGTAAAAAAAAAAAATCAGTACCTTGCCAAAGGTAGACAGGGATGTGGGGAGGGTTGAATCAGCGAAGCAAAAGGGATATTTTAGCATGTGACATTTTTCTGTGTAATACTGCAGTGATGGATATATGACACTATGGATTTATCAAAACCCACAGAACTTTAGAGCACAAGAATGAACTTTAATTTAGGCAAATTAAAAAAGAAAGTCATTCAGGAAGTTAAAAGATTCCAGGATGGAACGTAGACTGTGACCACCCAAAATGTAACAAATGTATGAAATGACTTATTTAAGGAGATAGGAGAAAAGGGGCTGAGCTAAGTAACTTTGGAAATTAGTGGAATCTGTAAGACTAACGGCAAAAGGAACTGCACCTAAGCACTATATTCTAGTGACAGAGTTGTCTCCCATGGGGTATGGGTTAACAATTTTGACACTGCTATATATGTATCTACTGGAACTGAATAATTAAGTAAATGGATGATGGTAGCCAAGCTTCTCAATGCTGGAGTGGGAGTTTACAGATTATGTGAAGAGGCTAGAATGATCCATGGGATAATGGATTAAAGCTGAAGACATCAGTATAAATTCATGTTTAGCTCAATATAGATGCAGACTGTTACAGACAGAAGGATTTATAGATATGTGTGTATGTGAAGGCTGCTGTACAGGCATATAGTCCCTCGCTCTGTTGGCTGAGAGGGCCTAGGGCAATGACAGCCTGTGGCAATAAACACACCTAGTGTTAATCACAATGGTTTCTAATACCATTTTACAAGAAAAAGGACCAGGGCTTCTTAGGTTCTAGTAGTGGTCCAGGAAATATACGAAATGAGTGTTGGATATCTTATAGTACCAATGCTCAAAACAAAGCATAAAAACCCAAAAACCACGCTGTTGGGGAATATGTCAAAGTGACACAGGAACCAACTGAAGGAGCTCCCAACTGAGAAAGCGCAACAATTTTGGAAATAAAATAAACGTAGTAGTGATGGATTATAACCTAAAGTATAAAATAAACATATGAGTCTTACTGCTGCTATAACAAATTCCCACAGACATAGGGGCTTAAAGCAAATAAAATGATCTCTTACAATTCTGGAGATCAGAAGTCCTAAAATCATGGTGTCTACAGAGTTGTGTTCTGAATGCCAGCCCTGCCAACCAACAAAAATCTCTCAGGAGGCAACACAGGGAGAGTTCCCTGCAGTTCAGTATGCAAGCAACTATGACAGAGTGCAGACAGCTAGCCTGACTGCTGACACTGCCCAACTACAAGCCCACAGAGGCCTCAGACCTCTCAACAGCACAGGGACCAAACACTGACCTATGCTCCACAGCCAGCAAAGTGGGCCACTGCAGCCAACTGAAGTGAAAGCAAACATGGCTCAGTCAAAATGCTAGGATACATGGACCCACACAGGAGACACCCATGGAGAGTCTGGTTCTGATGACCAGGTAGCACTGCACTACAGGGCAGGCACCACATGACTTCTTCATAAGGCCACTACATTCAAGATCAGGAGACACAGCTGACCTTCCTAAACAGAGAGTTAGACAAAATAAGGAGACAGGATTATGTCCTAAATGAAAGAACAGAACAAAATCAGAAAAGAGCTTAGTGAAATGGAGATAAGGAATATGTCTGATAAAGACTTCAAAGTATGGTAAAAAGATACTCAGTGGACTTGAGAAAAGGAGAATCTCAATGAGACCTTCAACAAAGAGATCACAAATGTAAAAAAGAATCAGTCGGACGTGAAGAACTCAATAACTAAAGGGAATCAGTAGCAGATTAGAGGACGCAGAAGAAAGGACCAGCAGCCAGGGTAATGAAAGCAATCAAACTAAAAAGAAGAAAGAATAAAAATGAGAATAGGTTAATGAGACTCAGTGACATCATCAAGCATACTATCATTCACATTATAAGGATCCTAGGAAACATACTGGAAGAAGTAACAGCTGAATAGTTCTCTAATCTAGTGAAGGACACAGACCTCAGATTCAGGAGGCACAGAGAGCTCCCAACAAAATCAACCCAAAAAGGTCTACACCAAGACACAGAATACTTAAAATGGCAAGAAGTAAAGTGGTAAAGAATTTTAAGGAGAAAAGAGAACAGTTACATACCAGGGAAACTCTGTAAGGCTTCAACTGATTTTTCACCAGAAACTTTGGAGGCCACAAGTGAGTGACATCAGATATCCAAAGTGCTAAAAGGAAAAATAAACCTACAGTGCCAAGAACACTCCACCCAGGAAAGCTATCATTCAGAAAAGAAGGAGAGAGAAAGAGTTTCCCAGATAAAGAAAAGTTAAAGGAGTTCATCACTACTCAAGCAGCCTTACAAGAAAGGTTAAGGACAATTCTTTGAGTGGAAAGGAAAGTTCACAACTAGCAGTTAAAAAAAAGAAAAAAAAAACAGAAAAATAATTCACAAATAAATGCAAACACAGAATAAAGGTAGTGGATTAATCACATATAAAATCAGTAAGGAGGTTAAAACATGAAAGCAGTAAAAATCAGTTATATTGACCAAAATCATGAAAGGATGTAAAAACCTACATCATATATGTAAATGGAGGTGGGGAGTTAAATTTCGGTATTTTTAGAATGTGACCATCAACTTAATATAGATGGCTGTAGGCCTAAGATGATATATATGAACCTAGCAGTAATCACAAACAAAACCTGTAACAGACATACACCCAAAAAAGAGAACGAAATCCAAGCATAATAATAAAGCCATCAAACCACAAGGTAAGAGAATGAGAGAAGAAGCAGAGAACAATGACAAAAACAACCAGAAAACAAGTAACAAGGGCTTATGGCAATAAGTACATACCTATCAATAATTACCTCAAATGTAAATGAACTAAATTCTGCATCAAAAGACAAAGGGTGACAGAATGGATAAAAAAGCATGCTGTCTACAAGAGACTCACTAAAGACACATGCAGATTGAAAGTAAGGGGATGGGCATTAAGGACGGCACCTGAAGTAATGAGCACTGGGTAATTGCATGCAAGTGATGGATCACTAAATTGAACCACCGAAACTAATAATATGTTAAACTGATTTTAAATTAAAATGTTTTTAAAGTAAAGGGATGGAAAAACATTTATCATGCAATTGGAAGTCAAAAGAAAGCTGAGGTAGCAACACTTGTAACCAACAAAATACACTTTAAAGCAAAGACTGTAGTGGGAGACAAAGGACACGGAGACAGTAGACAAAGAGAAAAAGGAAACATTCCAACAAGAGGGTAGAAAAATTATAAATATCTATGCATCCCACATGGGAGCACCTAAATACATAAAGCAACTATTAACAGAGATAAAGGGAGAAACTGATACTAATACAATAGTAGGGGACTTGAACACCTTACTTACATCAATTCGATAGATCATTGAGACAGAAGGAAACAGGGAAACAGGAACAGGACCAACAAGGAAACAGGTCTATCTGGTCTTGTGTCACCCAAAGCCAAACAGACATATACAGATCATTCCATCCCCAAACAGCAGAATGCACCTTCCTTCCAGTGCACATGGAATATTCTCCAAGATATAACACATGTTAGCCCACAAAACAAGGCTCCATAAATTAAAGAAGATTGAAATAATAAAATACATCTTTTCTGACCACAGTGGTAAGAAACTAGAAATCAGTTACAAGGAAACATCTGGAAACAAACCAAATAAATATAAGCTAAATAATATACATCTAAATGATGAATGGGTCATCCCAAGAATCAAAGAGGAAATTAAAAAAAAAAACACAGGGAGACAAATCAAAATGAAAACACAACCATCTAAATTCTCTGGAATGTGGCAAAAGCTGCGCTAAGACACAAGTTACAGCAATACAGGCCTATCTCAAGAAACAGAAAAAAATCTCAAGCAACCTAACCTTACACCTAAAGGACCTAGAAAGAGAAGAGTAAACAAAGGCAAAGGCCAATAGGAGGAGGGAAATAATAATGATTAGAGCAGAAATACCAAAAATACCAAAACCAAAGACACTACAAAAAAACCAAAAAGCCAAAACAAAAATATAATAACCCTGCTGGCTAATATCTCTGATGAACATAGATGCAGAAATCCTCAACAAAATATTAGCAACCTGAATCAACAATATATCAAAAAATCATTCACCAGGATCAAGCGGGATTTATTCCCAGGATGCAAGTGTGGTTCCACATTTACAAATCAATCAACATTGTACATTGCATTAACAAGAGAAAAGATAAAAATCATATGATCATTTTAATGGACACAGAAAAAACACTGACAAAGTACAATATCCATTCATGATAAAAACCCTCGAAAAAGCAGGTTTACAGGAACATAACTCAACATAATAAAGGCCATAATGAAAAAGTCACAACTAACCATCATAATCAATGGTGAGAAACTGAGAGTTTTTCCTCTAAGACAAGGAACAAGACAAGAATGTCTACTCTTACTACTTGTATCCAATTTATCTTGGAAATCCTAGATGCAGCAATCAGATAAGAAACAAAAGGCATCCAGATTGGTAAGGAAGAAGTACAGCTGTCATTATTTGCAGATGATTTAGTAGTATATAGAGAAAAATGTAAAGACTCTACCAAAAAGTACTAAAACTAAAATTCAGCAAATTCACAGGATACAAAATTAATATAGAGAAATCTGTAACGTTTCTATACACTAATAAGTACCAGAAAGAGACATTAAGAAAACAATCCCACTTACAATTGCACCAAAAAGAATAAAATACTTAGAAATAAGCCTAACCAAGGAGGTGAAAGACCTGTACTCCAAAAACTATAGAACACTGATGAAGGAAACTGAAAACACAAACAAATGGAAAGATATTCCATGGTCATGGGTTGGAAAAATGAATATTATTAAAATATTCATACTCCCCAAAGCAGTCTATAGATGCAATGCAATCTCTATCAAAATACCAATAGCATTTTTCAAAGAACTAGAACAAAAACACTAAAATTTGTGTGGAACCACAAAGGACCTGGAATAGCCAAAGCAGTCTTAAGAAAGAATAACAAAGCTACAGGTATTACAATCCCAGACTTCAATATATACTACAAAGTGGTAGTAATCAAAACAGTATGGTACTCGTTAGGTAGGAAGCTAGGCATGAGCAACAGAGGATGGACCACAGATGTCCTGACCGAGAGCCCCCATTCCACCCATCTAGCAGTCGGTTTGCAGTTACAACATCCCAGCAGAAAAGGAGTTAAATTTGTTGTGCTTACTGCACTTGGGCAGAAAGCAGCCTCTTGTCCTTATTTGACCTGCCTCTAGAATAGAAATAATGTGGTTTCCTACCCTGTGCAGGCATTTTGAATACATCTTGGGAAAGGATAGGCATAGTCGGCTATTATATAATCCCCTCCTGTCACTCAAATGTTGCGACCCTAGGATGCACCCAAAAGAAAAACATTGATCTTAACTCACACCCCAGAGTTTCCAGGGACTTTGTCTCTCCTGACTGGACTGCTCCTCCCGTGGAGCGTACTTTAATAAAACTTGCTCTGCTTTACTTTAGTTCCATTGTACTTTCGTTTCTTTGCTGTGGCAGTGAAAAGAACCAAGATTTCTTTCCTTTTCTATCTAACTCTTGGTAATCGTACTCACGAAAATAGACACAAAGACCAATGGAAGAAAATAGCACAGAAATAAATCCACACTTACATGGTCAATTTATGACAAAGGAAGCAAGAATATCCAACGGGGAAAAGACAGTCTCTTCAACAAATGGTCCTGGGAAAACTGAACAGCTACATGCAAAAGAACGAAACTGGACCACTTCCTTAGACCATACACAAACTAAACTCAAAATGGATTAAAGACCTACATGTGAGACCTCAAACTATAAAACCAAATCACAAGTCACAATTTCTTTTATATCTGCCATAGAAACATTTTTCCTAGATATGTCTTCTGGCAAGTGCAACAAAAGCAAAAATAAACCATTGGGACTTATCAAAATAAAAAGCTTTTGCACAGTGAAGGAAACCATGAACAACAAACAAAGCTAGAAGGAGAGATATTTTTCAAATGATGTATCTGATAAGGGGTTAACATCCAAAATATAAAAGGAACTTACACAATTTAATACCAAAAAACCCCAAATTGATTAAGTAATGGGCAGAGAACCTGATTAGACATTTTCCAAAGACATACAGGTGGCCAACAGACACATGAAAAGATTAACATCTCTAAACATCAGGGAAATGCAAATCAAAACCTCAGTGAGGTATCAGCTCACACCTGTCAGAATGGCTACTATCAAAACACAAGAAACAACAAGTATTGGGAGGATGTGAGAAGGGGAACCCTCATGCATTGTTGGTGGGAATAAAAGGTGTAGTCACTGTAGATATCAGGATGGAGGTTCCTCAAAATTAAAAATAGAAACTCCATATAATCTATTTTTTTGGGTACCAAAAAACAAAAATACTAATTTAAAAGACATATGCATCCCTATGTTTACTGCAGCATTATTTACAATAGCTAAGATATAGGCTACCTAAGTGTCCACAGATGGATAACTCAATAAAAAGTGATATATATTGTATATATAATTGGTATATATTTTACTACATATATATATTTTACATATATATATTTTTTAAAATATATTATATGTAATATATATATGATGGAATATTCAGCCATAAAAAGAATGAAATCTTCCATTAGCAATGCATGGATGCACTAGAAGTATATACTAAGTGAATAAGTCAGAGAAAGACAAATACCATAAGTTCACTCATTGTGGAATTAAAGAAATAAACAGAAAAAAAGAGACAAACAAAAAAACAGAATCTTAAATACAGAGAAAACTGGTGTTTGCCAGAGGGGAGGTGAGTAGGGGAATGTTGAAAAGAGAAAGGGGACTAAGAGGTACAATTTTCAGTACAAAATAAAGTCTATGGAGATAAAAGTACAGCATAGGGAATAAAGTTAAGGTCGTAATATGTTGTGTGGCTGATGGTGACTATACCATTGTGGGCGCTGATTATGTATAAAATTATTCAATCTTTATGCACACCTGAAACTAATATGCTGTATGTTAGTTATACTTCCATAAAAAAATTTCCTTGTTGACCAATATTGTGTTTTTCCTTCCAATAACACAGCATGTATTTCAATTTGTTTTTTTTCCTTTTGTAGAGTATCACAGCTTGTCACACAGATACAACACATTTCAGACTAAGATTATTCCTATTTATGTATTCTGTTCCTTATCTGAAAAGGCTATTTTTTTAAACTATATATTTTAGCAGTTAATGTTGGTTTATCATGGTTTTATTTGCTTCTTTTGTAACAAAATTATCTAGTTTTGCTTTCTAAAATTCTACTTTATAAATTATCTTAAAGTAAAATTGATTTTGGTTTCTCTTGGTATTGTAGTGATATGAATTTTAATACATGTATAGATTTGTGTAAAGACCACTACAACCAAGATACAGAACAGCTGCATAATGTCCTCAAACTCTTTCATAACTCTCTTTCTGAATTATCTTTTATTTCTATTTTTTGTTGTTGTTAATTCTCTTGCCTTTCCAGGATAACTCTAGTAGTCTGTATACACTTACCTTTTGTTTTAAAGTGGGCAAATATTTAAAATTCACTGAATTTTTGCAACCGCTTTTGTGTTGGTTGGCCTTTTTTCCCCCCTTTATTTCCTTTCTTTCTCTTTACAGATGAGAAATTTTTAAAATCTTCAAAACAAACTTGTTTTTTTATTTCAAAGCCTGTAAGAAATGTGGTCAGCTAGGGAAGATTTTCTTGGGCTCTACTGCTAGTCTTGTGGGGAATGTAGGATAGGTATCATACTCGTGAAGAGTTCAAATTACTGAGAAATTTGAGAAGAAATTTGTATTTGGAGAGCAATCCACAGATGAATGACTGGCCTTCAAGTAAATATGGTAAGACCCTCAGTGATGGTTTCAGGTTGAGAATCTACATTTAGTATCTTCCTGAACTATGTGTCATGGACATTTCCAAAAATAATGTTAATTAGAATCACCCCTGCTAGTTATTCCATATTTTATTCACCACTTTCTCTGTGTCGGTTATTGTGCTAAATGCTTTACATTTCTTTGTATCATTTAATTCATACACCATTCCTCTAGGGTACTTGCAAGTACCTGTCTTTACTTCTTTCTGTTACTTTGGGCTTTCCAGCTTCTCCTTCCCCAGATTTCACCTGCTGGTACCTACCAACCTGTACTACAATCTGTAGTGTCCTGTCAAAAACTTTAATGCATGATTTTTCCATTATACGATTCTTCCGGTAAGCAAGATTTCTTTTGGTGACGAAGTACCTAAGCCTACAAGAGTAATTTTCCAACTTTGAGACATTGAACACTGGGGTATAAAGGTGGGAATACTTCCACATTCAAAGGAACAATTTTTT